>NC_091325.1:679927-749927 GCF_038502225.1 Cherax quadricarinatus
GTAGTAAGGATGAATGGGACGATGTTGGCACCTGGAGAAGAAGTTGATATCCTTGGGGTGAAATTTGACCCCAAACTAACCATGAAGAACCATGTTGTAAATCTTGCAAACAAGGCAGCCAGGAAGCTTACAGCACTTCGCCGTATCTCGCATCTGCTTGACAGTAGGGGTTGCAAGATCCTGTACAGGAACACAAGTACGCTCACACCTTGAGTATGCTCCACTTTCTTGGTTCGCCTGCCCCCCCTCTCATCTGCGACTGCTTGACAGAGTAGAGAACAGAGCAAGACGTCTCATCTCTCGCCTGGACCCATCCTGGATAGATCTGTCATTTCAGCAGAGCCTTCAACATAGGAGGGATGTGGGTGGCCTTACTGTTATGTACAAGGCCAATATTGTCAAAATACCACACTTGGATCCACTTCGAGGACAGCGTGAAACAAGCTTTTATGCCACAAGACGGGCAGAAAGCAGCAACTTCACTCTGGCTGTACCTTCTCCAGAACATCACTCCATCTGAGATCATACATACCCAGGATGACTCGAGTATGGAACACATTTGTACAGCATAAAGATGTAAACGAGATAAAGTCAGTTGATCAAATGAAAATGCTGCCTCACAGATGGCTCCATCTTCATCCTGTTCCCTACTTGTATGTCTCATAACAATAAAAATGCTTTCAAATGAGCTGATGTAGGTAACAGCTCTTAGCTTGCCAATAAAGTTAGGAATCCTTAACCTGTAAATAGCTGTCAATAAAGCTAGGGATCCTTAACCTTGTCAAACCCTGTGTAAAAAAGAGAGAGAGAGAGAGAGAGAGAGAGAGAGAGAGAGAGAGAGAGAGAGAGAGAGAGAGAGAGAGAGAGAGAGAGAGAGAGAGAGAGAGAGAGAGACAGAGAGAGAGAGAGAGAGAGAGAGAGAGAGAGAGAGAGAGAGAGAGAGAGAGAGAGAGAGAGAGAGAGAGAGAGAGAGAGAGAGAGAGAGAGAGAGAGAGAGAGAGAGAGAGAGAGAGAGAGAGAGAGAGAGAGACAAAAGAATTACAGATTGATTAAACTATTATTATATATTTTTTCCCATATTTTTATTTATTTAGTTTCCTCTTCATATTGTCTTATTTTTTATCACTTTATATATATAATATATATATATATATATATATATATATATATATATATATATATATATATATATATATATATATATATATATATGTGTGTGTGTGTGTGTGTGTGTGTGTGTGTGTGTGTGTGTGTGTGTACTCACCTAGTTGTACTCACCTAGTTGAGGTTGCGGGGGTCGAGTCCGAGCTCCTGGCCCCGCCTCTTCACTGATCGCTACTAGGTCACTCTCCCTGAGCCGTGAGCTTTATCATACCTCTGCTTAAAGCTATGTATGGATCCTGCCTCCACTACATCGCTTCCCAAACTATTCCACTTACTGACTACTCTGAGGCTGAAGACATACTTCCTAACATCCCTGTGATTCATCTGTGTCTTCAGCTTCCAACTGTGTCCCCTTGTTACTGTGTCCAATCTCTGGAACATCCTGTCTTTGTCCACCTTGTCAATTCCTCTCAGTATTTTGTATGTCGTTATCATGTCCCCCCTATCTCTCCTGTCCTTCAGTGTCGTCAGGTTGATTTCCCTTAACCTCTCCTCGTAGGACATACCTCTTAGCTCTGGGACTAGTCTTGTTGCAAACCTTTGCACTTTCTCTAGTTTCTTTACGTGCTTGGCTAGGTGTGGGTTCCAAACTGGTGCCGCATACTCCAATATGGGCCTAACGTACACGGTGTACAGGGTCCTGAATGATTCCTTATTAAGATGTCGGAATGCTGTTCTGAGGTTTGCTAGGCGCCCATATGCTGCAGCAGTTATTTAGTTGATGTGCGCTTCAGGAGATGTGCCTGGTGTTATACTCACCCCAAGATCTTTTTCCTTGAGTGAGGTTTGTAGTCTCTGACCCCCTAGACTGTACTCCGTCTGCGGTCTTCTTTGCTCTTCCCCAATCTTCATGACTTTGCACTTGGTGGGATTGAACTCCAGGAGCCAATTGCTGGACCAGGTCTGCAGCCTGTCCAGATCCCTTTGTAGTTCTGCCTGGTCTTCGATCGAGTGAATTCTTCTCATCAACTTCACGTCATCTGCAAACAGGGACACCTCAGAGTCTATTCCTCCCGTCATGTCGTTCACAAATACCAGAAACAGCACTGGTCCTAGGACTGACCCCTGTGGGACCCCGCTGGTCACAGGTGCCCACTCTGACACCTCGCCACGTACCATGACTCGCTGCTGTCTTCCTGACAAGTATTCCCTGATCCATTGTAGTGCCTTCCCTGTTATCCCTGCTTGGTCCTCCAGTTTTTGCACTAATCTCTTGTGTGGAACTGTGTCAAACGCCTTCTTGCAGTCCAAGAATATGCAATCCACCCACCCCTCTCTCTCTTGTCTTACTGCTGTCACCATGTCATAGAACTCCAGTAGGTTTGTGACACAGGATTTCCGGTCCCTGAAACCATGTTGGCTGCCGTTGATGAGATCACTCCTTTCTAGGTGTTCCACCACTCTTCTCCTGATAATCTTCTCCATGATTTTGCATAGTATACATGTCAGTGACACTGGTCTGTAGTTTAGTGCTTCATGTCTGTCGCCTTTTTTAAAGATTGGGACTACATTTGCTGTCTTCCATGCCTCAGGCAATCTCCCTGTTTCGATAGATGCATTTAATATTGTTGTTAGGGGTACACATAGCGCCTCTGCTCCCTCTCTCAATACCCATGGGGAGATGTTATCTGGCCCCATTGCCTTTGAGGTATCTAGCTCACTCAGAAGCCTCTTCACTTCTTCCTCGGTGGTGTGCACTGTTTCCAGCACTTGGTGGTGTGCCCCACCTTTCCGTCTTTCTGGAGCCCCTTCTGTCTCCTCTGTGAACACTTCTTTGAATCTCTTGTTGAGTTCCTCACATACTTCACGGTCATTTCTTGTTGTCTCTCCTCCTTCCTTCCTTAGCCTGATTACCTGGTCCTTGACTGTTGTTTTCCTCCTGATGTGGCTGTATAACAGTTTCAGGTCAGATTTGGCTTTCGCTGCTATGTCATTTTCATATTGTCTTTGGGCCTCCCTTCTTATCTGTGCATATTCGTTTCTGGCTCTACGACTGCTCTCCTTATTCTCCTGGGTCCTTTGCCTTCTATATTTCTTCCATTCCCTAGCACACTTGGTTTTTGCCTCCCTGCACCTTTGGGTGAACCATGGGCTCATCCTGGCTTTTTCATTATTCCTGTTACCCTTGGGTACAAACCTCTCCTCAGCCTTCTTGCATTTTGTTGCTACATATTCCATCATGTGTGTGTGGGTGTGTGTGTGTGTGTGTGTGTGTGTGTGTGTGTGTGTGTGTGTGTGTGTGTGTGTGTGTGTGTGTGTGTGCTTGAAGACAAGTTACAGCCCTTGGTCTGACAGTTTAAGTAATGTTGTTAGAGCGTCACATTAAGACCGGAGGCTGGAGAGTGTCTGACCAACTCTGATGTAATTACTGACACGATTTATCTAGACACTCTGTCTTAATTGGTTCTGAAATTTCATTTGCCATAGCAGAGTTGTGTGAGAGAGAGAGAGAGAGAGAGAGAGAGAGAGAGAGAGAGAGAGAGAGAGAGAGAGAGAGAGAGAGAGAGAGAGAGAGAGAGAGAGAGAGAAAGAGAGAAAGAGAGGCGAGTGGATCTCGTAGCTGCAGATTTAATTATTCTATATACAACATAATGCGGATATTTATTCTCCTCAAATCATGCTAAATTATTTTTAGTTTACGTCTAGTGGGAGACTTTAATATATAATTCCTAAACATCTATTAAGTTTTATTTCCGTCAAGGAACTTTTGATGATGTAGTATCAGAGGAAAAAATAATTGTCATCATTGGAATGCATATCACAGCTAGAGAATGACTCGTCTGATTGGCTTCAAATTTTCTACACTTGTGTAATGTATCAGAGACAAGATTCATAGGAATATTTACATGTCTGGCTGACCAATGGACAGTTCCCAGATTTGTGTTGATTTGGGATAGGTAGAGATAGGCTCCTCTGATAGGTGAAGATAGGCTCCTCTGATAGGTGGAGATAGGCTCCTCTGATAGATGGAGATAGGCTTCTCTGATAGGTGAAGATAGGCTTCTCTGATAGGTGGAGATAGGCTCATCTGATAGGTGGAGATAGGCTCCTCTGATAGGTGGAGATAGGCTCCTCTGATAGGTGGAGATAGGCTCATCTGATAGGTGGAGATAGGCTTCTCTGATAGGTGAAGATAGGCTCCTCTGATAGGTGGAGATAGGCTCATCTGATAGGTGGAGATAGGCTCATCTGATAGGTGGAGATAGGCTCATCTGATAGGTGGAGATAGGCTCCTCTGATAGGTGGAGATAGGCTCCTCTGATAGGTGGAGATAGGCTCATCTGATAGGTGGAGATAGGCTCCTCTGATAGGTGGAGACAGGCTCCTCTGATAGGTGGAAATAGGCTCCTCTGATAGGTGGAGATAGGCTCCTCTGATAGGTGGAGACAGGCTCCTCTGATAGGTGGAGATAGGCTCATCTGATAGGTGGAGATAGGCTTCTCTGATAGGTGGAGATATGCTCCTCTGATAGGTGGAGATAGGCTTCTCTGATAGGTGGAGACAGGCTCCTCTGATAGGTGGAGACAGGCTCCTCTGATAGGTGGAGATAGGCTCCTCTGATAGGCGGAGATAGGCTTCTCTGATAGGTGGAGATAGGCTCATCTGATAGGTGGAGACAGGCTCCTCTGATAGGTGGAGATAGGCTCCTCTGATAGGTGGAGATAGGCTCCTCTGATAGGTGGAGATAGGCTCCTCTGATAGGTGGAGACAGGCTCCTCTGATAGGTGGAGATAGGCTCCTCTGATAGGTGGAGATAGGCTCCTCTGATAGGTGGAGATAGGCTCCTCTGATAGGTGGAGATAGGCTCCTCTGATAGGTGGAGATAGGCTCCTCTGATAGGTGGAGATAGGCTCCTCTGATAGGTGGAGATAGGCTCCTCTGATAGGTGGAGACAGGCTCCTCTGATAGGTGGAGATAGGCTCATCTGATAGGTGGAGATAGGCTCCTCTGATAGGTGAAGATAGGCTCCTCTGATAGGTGGAGATAGGCTCCTCTGATAGGTGAAGATAGGCTCCTCTGATAGGTGGAGATAGGCTCCTCTGATAGGTGGAGATAGGCTCCTCTACAACACAATTGTCCTCAGATATTTAAGTTATACCAAGAATTAAGTCAAGATCCTGGACTTCACCAAACAGACAAAACAAATGCTTTGTTTGCTTGATTTTATTGGGAAAATCTGGACAAAGTAAATTATAGTGGGAAAAATAAACACGTTATTAGAAGACGGGAACTTCGGTGCCTCTTACTGCGCCTTGTGTAGTTTAAAACAATGGTTGTACATGTCGAAATTTACCATTTGCACTGAAGAAATTTGATGAGTTGCGAACACTTCTGAATAACTTCAGATTTTCAAAGTTAATGTTTAACTGTATTATTATGCTGCATTATACATTTGTGAGCGACCTGTCATTTAATTTATTAATTTTATAACATTCCTGCATATATTGACGCAAGATGTGATAATTGTCCACTTGACAAAGTTTATATTTAGTTTTGTCTGCATCAGCTGGTGATGCTGACGCAGCCTCCCAGAGATGTCACTATTGCCCAGCTGGAGCTTGGCGGTAGTGACATCCAAGTTTGCTTATTTTGTTGGATGTACCATAGACATGTGGCTCCTCCTGCATGATAGAAAGATGATAAGTTGACTGACTGGTGTCGACCTCCCTCAGTCTCAAGTCATTTAAGTTCAGTTGAAGTTCTTTTCGTATTATTGTTCTCAAACTGCTAACTGACAGTCCAAAATTGTAATCTACTTCCTATTTGAAGTTTTTGCCAATTTATTAGATGTACTCTGACCCCATTGTCTACATACAATCCTACTATACCTGTGTCTGGCTTCTGACACAATCATGCCACAATTGACACTCATGGACTTAAGAACATTTATGGATGATAGAGAATCAGTTACAATTAAGGTGTTAATTACCTCAGATACATGGACGCTGTAGAGTGCGAGGAGTTTAACTCACTAATAAATGTGAAATTAGAGTACACGTAATGTAACTTTCTAGTTTACCTTACATTGCCAACACCAGAATGTTTGTATAGTTATATAGAAAAGTCGTGCATAAGTTAAGCAGATTAGTGAATACTAAGTCAGGGAGCCATGAATGATAACACTCTGGGCTATAACAATGTTAATTCACACATACAGAGAAGCAGATCCAGGTTCTGTGTTTACCAGTTGGAGGTGCAACAGTCTGGTGTTGTGAGGTGTTGCTGGAAGATAGATAACCTCCCCAGGTTATCCACCCCTCACTCTATAACTTCAAAGGACCACAGCACTAAATTAACCAGACCAGTTCTAGGATGGTCGACTCATTGCTAGATGGCTCTTGCAGAGTTTAAAGCTGACTGAGATGACACGCGGGATAGTGATTTTGTATGACGTGTGTTGAATATTGGACGCAGGTCTCAAGTATAGCAGGAGCACCTGCCAAGAAAATCAGCGTCTGCATCTGGCTTTTGCTACATTAAGGTTGATCCGAAGAAGGGAAGGCAAGTTCTAATTCCTTGGATGAAGAGCCTTTTACCGGCATCAAGTAATACTCCTTAAAGAAAGAAATACTTGAACATTGTGAGGGATTAGCTGTGTGTGGTTGATAGCCATGTTTGTCTAGCTTCACTCACCATTACTCTGGAGGAACCCGGGTTCTAAACCTCACTGCTAGGTGGGCCACAACGACGGAGACTCATTGCTAGGTGAGCCACAACCAGGGAGACTCACTGCTAGGTGGGCCACAACAAGGAAGATTCACTGCTAGGTGGGCCACAGCTAGGCTAGGAACCACACTCTCGACGCAAGATCTGATAACCTATATTGCCAGGGGAAAAGCTGACAAGTGCCTCTACCTGCCTCTCTTTTCTACCCCTCTCTTTGTTTTCCCTTTTCTCCCCCCCCCTCCATCTCTCCTCTTCTTCCCTCGTCTCCTCCCCACATGAGAACGATGGCTCTAGTAAGGTGACAAACACCGCCAGGTTATGTGTACCTCTAATGAGTCGTTGACAATCTGAGGGGATGGCACCTCTCTCCCTCCCCTAGCCAGCCCCATACTACCCTACCCTCACGATAGTGACACACCTGTTGACAATGAGGCACCCACACATCTGTTGGCACTTAGGCACTGACACACATATGCTAACTCCAAACAACTCTAAGAATAGATATTACAGGACATAAGATTTTAAAGACCAATAATATTAGTCAACGATGCTTAGGAAGTATAGGCAGGGAGCCAAGACTCGGCACTGGCTGACATACAGTACTTACTACACAGAAAGGGTCCAGAGTAGCGATGGGGGGGGGGGTGATTAGAAATGTGGAGTATTGATGAGATAAACACCCAGGACACCTCACACTCGAAGCAAAATGTAGAAGTGTGAGGATCATTTCAGAGCAAGAACTGGTGAGTTGTATAATGTTTTGAGAATAAAAGTGGCAAAATGGCGCCTTCAGACTCCATTAACTACACCAAGGTTCTTCTATGTACGATACACCGTTGTTGGAATTCTCAAGCTGTTGAAAAGAGATTTAAGAGGCACGTAAGTTGCTCCCTTCTAATAACATGTTTATTTTTCCCACTATAATCTACCTAAAGTCAGTTCCTGATCAGCCGGGCTGTGGCTCGTACGTTGGTTTGCGTGCAGCCAGCAGCAACAGCCTGGTTGATCAGGCGCTGATCCACCAGGAGGCCTGGTCACAGACCGGGCCGCGGGGGCGTTGACCCCCGAAACTCTCTCCAGGTAAACTCCAGGTAAACCTTGTCCATAATTATTACCACATTTACTTTGTTTCGGAAGGTGAAGTCCAGGATCTTTCCTTAATTCATGTTGTAACTTGACAAATATTTGATGACAGTTGTGTTGTAGGAGTTTGAGCGAAGCTCAGACACACAAAGCAAATGTGATAGTAATTATCGACAATGAAGATTATAGTGGAAAAATGAAAAAGTTATAAGAAGACAGGGGTATTTAGGTGCCTCTTAAAATTCTCGTGGAGTCCAATCTCAGACTTGGTCTATATAAAGTTAAACAGATGGTGCCTGCATCTGTCACTTGCTCCACCAACCCTGGTAACAGCTCACAGATGGCGCCTGCATCTGCCACTTGCTCCACCAACCCTGGTAACACCTCACAGATGGCGCCTGCATCTGTCACTTGCTCCACCAACCCTGGTAACACCTCACAGATGGCGCCTGCATCTGCCACTTGCTCCACCAACCCTGGTAACACCTCACAGATGGTACCTGCATCTGTCACTTGCTCCACCAACCCTGGTAACACCTCACAGATGGCGCCTGCATCTGCCACTTGCTCCACCAACCCTGGTAACACCTCACCAGGATTGAAAATTTGAAGAGCATTAGATAAGTTATTCTGTAGTTATAAAGGAAAGTCTTGGAGGAGGTTAATGGAACTAGGAACACTGTAGCGTACAATATAACAATATAACACTGTAGCGTACAATATAACAATATAACACTGTAGCGTACAATATAACAATATAACACTGTAGCGTACAATATAACAACATAACACTGTAGCGTACAATATAACAATATAACACTGTAGCGTACAATATAACCGACTCTGGCATAAACACGTACTTTTTATATGAGTTCACTGAACTCTTAAAGATTAAATACACAATTAACAATCCAGTCTTCAATATTTCCCAATTTTTGGCAGATATATATTGTATTGTATTTCAAAAAACTGTACATTACTTAAATTAAGATGTGTGTGCTAGGAGACTAAGATGTGTGTGCTAGGAGACTAAGATGTGTGTGCTAGGAGACTAAGATGTGTATGCTAGGAGACTAAGATGTGTGTGCTAGGAAACTAAGATGTGTGTGCTAGGAGACTAAGATGTGTGTGCTAGGAGACTAAGATATGTGTGCTAGGAGACTAAGATGTGTGTGCTAGGAAACTAAGATGTGTGTGCTAGGAGACTAAGATGCGTGTTCTAGGAGACTAAGATGTGTGTGCTAGGAGACTAAGATGTGTGTGCTAGGAGACTAAGATGTGTGTGCTAGGAGACTAAGATGTGTGTGCTAGGAGACTAAGATGTGTGTGCTAGGAGACTAAGATGTGTGTGCTAGGAGACTAAGATGTGTGTGCTAGGAGACTAAGATGTGTGTGGTAGGAGATTAAGATGTGTGTGCTAGGAGACTAAGATGCGTGTGCTAGGAGACTAAGATGTGTATGCTAGGAGACTAAGATGCGTGTGCTAGGAGACTAAGATGTGTGTGCTAGGAAACTAAGATGTGTGTGCTAGGAGACTAAGATATGTGTGCTAGGAGACTAAGATGTGTGTGCTAGGAAACTAAGATGTGTGTGCTAGGAGACTAAGATGTGTGTGCTAGGAGACTAAGATGTGTGTGCTAGGAGACTAAGATGTGTGTGCTAGGAGACTAAGATGTGTGTGCTAGGAGACTAAGATGTGTGTGGTAGGAGATTAAGATGTGTGTGCTAGGAGACTAAGATGCGTGTGCTAGGAGACTAAGATGTGTATGCTAGGAGACTAAGATGTGTGTGCTAGGAAACTAAGATGTGTGTGCTAGGAGACTAAGATGTGTGTGCTAGGAAACTAAGATGTGTGTCCTAGGAGACTAAGATGTGTGTGCTAGGAGACTAAGATGTGTGTGCTAGGAGACTAAGATGTGTGTGCTAGGAGACTAAGATGTGTGTGCTAGGAGACTAAGATGTGTGTGCTAGGAGACTAAGATGTGTGTGCTAGGAGACTAAGATGTGTGTGCTAGGAGACTAAGATGTGTATGCTAGGAGACTAAGATGCGTGTTCTAGGAGACTAAGATGCGTGTTCTAGGAGACTAAGATGCGTGTTCTAGGAGACTAAGATGCGTGTTCTAGGAGACTAAGATGCGTGTTCTAGGAGACTAAGATGTGTGTGCTAGGAGACTAAGAAGAGAGTGATAACAATCGTGGAAGGAGCGACAATCAATAGATCAAAGGCGCAGATGATCATTAATTGAAACTTGAATTATAATACAAGCGACTGAGAGAGCAGCGACTCACACTGCAGGAACCTAGAGTGTGACACTACTGGTGGTGGTAATGACTGAGAGAGCAGCGACTCACACTGCAGGAACCTACAGTGTGACACTACTGGTGGTGGTAATGACTGAGAGAGCAGCGACTCACACTGCAGGAACCTACAGTGTGACACTACTGGTGGTGGTAATGACTGAGAGAGCAGCGACTCACACTGCAGGAACCTACAGTGTGACACTACTGGTGGTGGTAATGACTGAGAGAGCAGCGACTCACACTGCAGGAACCTACAGTGTGACACTACTGGTGGTGGTAATGACTGAGAGACCAGCGACTCACACTGCAGGAACCTACAGTGTGACACTACTGGTGGTGGTAATGACTGAGAGAGCAGCGACTCACACTGCAGGAACCTACAGTGTGACACTACTGGTGGTGGTAATGACTGAGAGAGCAGCGACTCACACTGCAGGAACCTACAGTGTGACACTACTGGTGGTGGTAATGACTGAGAGAGCAGCGACTCACACTGCAGGAACCTACAGTGTGACACTACTGGTGGTGGTAATGACTGAGAGAGCAGCGACTCACACTGCAGGAACCTAGAGTGTGACACTACTGGTGGTGGTAATGACTGAGAGAGCAGCGACTCACACTGCAGGAACCTACAGTGTGACACTACTGGTGGTGGTAATGACTGAGAGAGCAGCGACTCACACTGCAGGAACCTACAGTGTGACACTACTGGTGGTGGTAATGACTGAGAGAGCAGCGACTCACACTGCAGGAACCTAGAGTGTGACACTACTGGTGGTGGTAATGACTGAGAGAGCAGCGACTCACACTGCAGGAACCTACAGTGTGACACTACTGGTGGTGGTAATGACTGAGAGAGCAGCGACTCACACTGCAGGAACCTACAGTGTGACACTACTGGTGGTGGTAATGACTGAGAGAGCAGCGACTCACACTGCAGGAACCTAGAGTGTGACACTACTGGTGGTGGTAATGACTGAGAGAGCAGCGACTCACACTGCAGGAACCTACAGTGTGACACTACTGGTGGTGGTAATGACTGAGAGAGCAGCGACTCACACTGCAGGAACCTACAGTGTGACACTACTGGTGGTGGTAATGACTGAGAGAGCAGCGACTCACACTGCAGGAACCTAGAGTGTGACACTACTGGTGGTGGTAATGACTGAGAGAGCAGCGACTCACACTGCAGGAACCTACAGTGTGACACTACTGGTGGTGGTAATGACTGAGAGAGCAGCGACTCACACTGCAGGAACCTACAGTGTGACACTACTGGTGGTGGTAATGACTGAGAGAGCAGCGACTCACACTGCAGGAACCTAGAGTGTGACACTACTGGTGGTGGTAATGACTGAGAGAGCAGCGACTCACACTGCAGGAACCTACAGTGTGACACTACTGGTGGTGGTAATGACTGAGAGAGCAGCGACTCACACTGCAGGAACCTACAGTGTGACACTACTGGTGGTGGTAATGACTGAGAGAGCAGCGACTCACACTGCAGGAACCTACAGTGTGACACTACTGGTGGTGGTAATGACTGAGAGAGCAGCGACTCACACTGCAGGAACCTACAGTGTGACACTACTGGTGGTGGTAATGACTGAGAGAGCAGCGACTCACACTGCAGGAACCTACAGTGTGACACTACTGGTGGTGGTAATGACTGAGAGAGCAGCGACTCACACTGCAGGAACCTACAGTGTGACACTACTGGTGGTGGTAATGACTGAGAGAGCAGCGACTCACACTGCAGGAACCTAGAGTGTGACACTACTGGTGGTGGTAATGACTGAGAGAGCAGCGACTCACACTGCAGGAACCTACAGTGTGACACTACTGGTGGTGGTAATGACTGAGAGAGCAGCGACTCACACTGCAGGAACCTAGAGTGTGACACTACTGGTGGTGGTAATGACTGAGAGAGCAGCGACTCACACTGCAGGAACCTAGAGTGTGACACTACTGGTGGTGGTAATGACTGAGAGAGCAGCGACTCACACTGCAGGAACCTACAGTGTGACACTACTGGTGGTGGTAATGACTGAGAGAGCAGCGACTCACACTGCAGGAACCTACAGTGTGACACTACTGGTGGTGGTAATGACTGAGAGAGCAGCGACTCACACTGCAGGAACCTACAGTGTGACACTACTGGTGGTGGTAATGACTGAGAGAGCAGCGACTCACACTGCAGGAACCTACAGTGTGACACTACTGGTGGTGGTAATGACTGAGAGAGCAGCGACTCACACTGCAGGAACCTAGAGTGTGACACTACTGGTGGTGGTAATGACTGAGAGAGCAGCGACTCACACTGCAGGAACCTACAGTGTGACACTACTGGTGGTGGTAATGACTGAGAGAGCAGCGACTCACACTGCAGGAACCTACAGTGTGACACTACTGGTGGTGGTAATGACTGAGAGAGCAGCGACTCACACTGCAGGAACCTACAGTGTGACACTACTGGTGGTGGTAATGACTGAGAGAGCAGCGACTCACACTGCAGGAACCTACAGTGTGACACTACTGGTGGTGGTAATGACTGAGAGAGCAGCGACTCACACTGCAGGAACCTACAGTGTGACACTACTGGTGGTGGTAATGACTGAGAGAGCAGCGACTCACACTGCAGGAACCTACAGTGTGACACTACTGGTGGTGGTAATGACTGAGAGAGCAGCGACTCACACTGCAGGAACCTACAGTGTGACACTACTGGTGGTGGTAATGACTGAGAGAGCAGCGACTCACACTGCAGGAACCTACAGTGTGACACTACTGGTGGTGGTAATGACTGAGAGAGCAGCGACTCACACTGCAGGAACCTAGAGTGTGACACTACTGGTGGTGGTAATGACTGAGAGAGCAGCGACTCACACTGCAGGAACCTACAGTGTGACACTACTGGTGGTGGTAATGACTGAGAGAGCAGCGACTCACACTGCAGGAACCTACAGTGTGACACTACTGGTGGTGGTAATGACTGAGAGAGCAGCGACTCACACTGCAGGAACCTACAGTGTGACACTACTGGTGGTGGTAATGACTGAGAGAGCAGCGACTCACACTGCAGGAACCTACAGTGTGACACTACTGGTGGTGGTAATGACTGAGAGAGCAGCGACTCACACTGCAGGAACCTACAGTGTGACACTACTGGTGGTGGTAATGACTGAGAGAGCAGCGACTCACACTGCAGGAACCTACAGTGTGACACTACTGGTGGTGGTAATGACTGAGAGAGCAGCGACTCACACTGCAGGAACCTAGAGTGTGACACTACTGGTGGTGGTAATGACTGAGAGAGCAGCGACTCACACTGCAGGAACCTAGAGTGTGACACTACTGGTGGTGGTAATGACTGAGAGAGCAGCGACTAGAACCTACAGTGTGACACTACTGGTGGTGGTAATGACTGCAGGAACCTACCTAGAGTGTGACACTACTGGTGGTGGTAATGACTGAGAGAGCAGCGACTCACACTGCAGGAACCTACAGTGTGACACTACTGGTGGTGGTAATGACTGAGAGAGCAGCGACTCACACTGCAGGAACCTACAGTGTGACACTACTGGTGGTGGTAATGACTGAGAGAGCAGCGACTCACACTGCAGGAACCTACAGTGTGACACTACTGGTGGTGGTAATGACTGAGAGAGCAGCGACTCACACTGCAGGAACCTACAGTGTGACACTACTGGTGGTGGTAATGACTGAGAGAGCAGCGACTCACACTGCAGGAACCTACAGTGTGACACTACTGGTGGTGGTAATGACTGAGAGAGCAGCGACTCACACTGCAGGAACCTACAGTGTGACACTACTGGTGGTGGTAATGACTGAGAGAGCAGCGACTCACACTGCAGGAACCTAGAGTGTGACACTACTGGTGGTGGTAATGACTGAGAGAGCAGCGACTCACACTGCAGGAACCTACAGTGTGACACTACTGGTGGTGGTAATGACTGAGAGAGCAGCGACTCACACTGCAGGAACCTACAGTGTGACACTACTGGTGGTGGTAATGACTGAGAGAGCAGCGACTCACACTGCAGGAACCTACAGTGTGACACTACTGGTGGTGGTAATGACTGAGAGAGCAGCGACTCACACTGCAGGAACCTACAGTGTGACACTACTGGTGGTGGTAATGACTGAGAGAGCAGCGACTCACACTGCAGGAACCTACAGTGTGACACTACTGGTGGTGGTAATGACTGAGAGAGCAGCGACTCACACTGCAGGAACCTACAGTGTGACACTACTGGTGGTGGTAATGACTGAGAGAGCAGCGACTCACACTGCAGGAACCTACAGTGTGACACTACTGGTGGTGGTAATGACTGAGAGAGCAGCGACTCACACTGCAGGAACCTACAGTGTGACACTACTGGTGGTGGTAATGACTGAGAGAGCAGCGACTCACACTGCAGGAACCTACAGTGTGACACTACTGGTGGTGGTAATGACTGAGAGAGCAGCGACTCACACTGCAGGAACCTACAGTGTGACACTACTGGTGGTGGTAATGACTGAGAGAGCAGCGACTCACACTGCAGGAACCTACAGTGTGACACTACTGGTGGTGGTAATGACTGAGAGAGCAGCGACTCACACTGCAGGAACCTACAGTGTGACACTACTGGTGGTGGTAATGACTGAGAGAGCAGCGACTCACACTGCAGGAACCTACAGTGTGACACTACTGGTGGTGGTAATGACTGAGAGAGCAGCGACTCACACTGCAGGAACCTACAGTGTGACACTACTGGTGGTGGTAATGACTGAGAGAGCAGCGACTCACACTGCAGGAACCTACAGTGTGACACTACTGGTGGTGGTAATGACTGAGAGAGCAGCGACTCACACTGCAGGAACCTAGAGTGTGACACTACTGGTGGTGGTAATGACTGAGAGAGCAGCGACTCACA
This sequence comes from Cherax quadricarinatus, assembly GCF_038502225.1. NCBI lineage: Eukaryota > Metazoa > Arthropoda > Malacostraca > Decapoda > Parastacidae > Cherax > Cherax quadricarinatus. The sequence goes on from NC_091325.1 coordinate 695,084, forward strand.
CTGCAGGAACCTACAGTGTGACACTACTGGTGGTGGTAATGACTGAGAGAGCAGCGACTCACACTGCAGGAACCTACAGTGTGACACTACTGGTGGTGGTAATGACTGAGAGAGCAGCGACTCACACTGCAGGAACCTACAGTGTGACACTACTGGTGGTGGTAATGACTGAGAGAGCAGCGACTCACACTGCAGGAACCTACAGTGTGACACTACTGGTGGTGGTAATGACTGAGAGAGCAGCGACTCACACTGCAGGAACCTACAGTGTGACACTACTGGTGGTGGTAATGACTGAGAGAGCAGCGACTCACACTGCAGGAACCTACAGTGTGACACTACTGGTGGTGGTAATGACTGAGAGAGCAGCGACTCACACTGCAGGAACCTACAGTGTGACACTACTGGTGGTGGTAATGACTGAGAGAGCAGCGACTCACACTGCAGGAACCTACAGTGTGACACTACTGGTGGTGGTAATGACTGAGAGAGCAGCGACTCACACTGCAGGAACCTACAGTGTGACACTACTGGTGGTGGTAATGACTGAGAGAGCAGCGACTCACACTGCAGGAACCTACAGTGTGACACTACTGGTGGTGGTAATGACTGAGAGAGCAGCGACTCACACTGCAGGAACCTACAGTGTGACACTACTGGTGGTGGTAATGACTGAGAGAGCAGCGACTCACACTGCAGGAACCTACAGTGTGACACTACTGGTGGTGGTAATGACTGAGAGAGCAGCGACTCACACTGCAGGAACCTACAGTGTGACACTACTGGTGGTGGTAATGACTGAGAGAGCAGCGACTCACACTGCAGGAACCTAGAGTGTGACACTACTGGTGGTGGTAATGACTGAGAGAGCAGCGACTCACACTGCAGGAACCTACAGTGTGACACTACTGGTGGTGGTAATGACTGAGAGAGCAGCGACTCACACTGCAGGAACCTACAGTGTGACACTACTGGTGGTGGTAATGACTGAGAGAGCAGCGACTCACACTGCAGGAACCTACAGTGTGACACTACTGGTGGTGGTAATGACTGAGAGAGCAGCGACTCACACTGCAGGAACCTACAGTGTGACACTACTGGTGGTGGTAATGACTGAGAGAGCAGCGACTCACACTGCAGGAACCTACAGTGTGACACTACTGGTGGTGGTAATGACTGAGAGAGCAGCGACTCACACTGCAGGAACCTACAGTGTGACACTACTGGTGGTGGTAATGACTGAGAGAGCAGCGACTCACACTGCAGGAACCTACAGTGTGACACTACTGGTGGTGGTAATGACTGAGAGAGCAGCGACTCACACTGCAGGAACCTACAGTGTGACACTACTGGTGGTGGTAATGACTGAGAGAGCAGCGACTCACACTGCAGGAACCTACAGTGTGACACTACTGGTGGTGGTAATGACTGAGAGAGCAGCGACTCACACTGCAGGAACCTACAGTGTGACACTACTGGTGGTGGTAATGACTGAGAGAGCAGCGACTCACACTGCAGGAACCTACAGTGTGACACTACTGGTGGTGGTAATGACTGAGAGAGCAGCGACTCACACTGCAGGAACCTACAGTGTGACACTACTGGTGGTGGTAATGACTGAGAGAGCAGCGACTCACACTGCAGGAACCTACAGTGTGACACTACTGGTGGTGGTAATGACTGAGAGAGCAGCGACTCACACTGCAGGAACCTACTGCAGTGTGACACTACTGGTGGTGGTAATGACTGAGAGAGCAGCGACTCACACTGCAGGAACCTACAGTGTGACACTACTGGTGGTGGTAATGACTGAGAGAGCAGCGACTCACACTGCAGGAACCTACAGTGTGACACTACTGGTGGTGGTAATGACTGAGAGAGCAGCGACTCACACTGCAGGAACCTACAGTGTGACACTACTGGTGGTGGTAATGACTGAGAGAGCAGCGACTCACACTGCAGGAACCTACAGTGTGACACTACTGGTGGTGGTAATGACTGAGAGAGCAGCGACTCACACTGCAGGAACCTACAGTGTGACACTACTGGTGGTGGTAATGACTGAGAGAGCAGCGACTCACACTGCAGGAACCTACAGTGTGACACTACTGGTGGTGGTAATGACTGAGAGAGCAGCGACTCACACTGCAGGAACCTACAGTGTGACACTACTGGTGGTGGTAATGACTGAGAGAGCAGCGACTCACACTGCAGGAACCTACAGTGTGACACTACTGGTGGTGGTAATGACAGAGAGCAGCGACTCACACTGCAGGAACTAGAGTGTGACACTACTGGTGGTGGTAATGACTGCAGGACTCACCTCCAGTGTGACACTACGGGTGGTGGTAATGACTGAGCGAGCAGCGACTCACACTGCAGGAACCTACAGTGTGACACTACTGGTGGTGGTAATGACTGAGAGAGCAGCGACTCACACTGCAGGAACCTACAGTGTGACACTACTGGTGGTGGTAATGACTGAGAGAGCAGCGACTCACACTGCAGGAACCTACAGTGTGACACTACTGGTGGTGGTAATGACTGAGAGAGCAGCGACTCACACTGCAGGAACCTACAGTGTGACACTACTGGTGGTGGTAATGACTGAGAGAGCAGCGACTCACACTGCAGGAACCTACAGTGTGACACTACTGGTGGTGGTAATGACTGAGAGAGCAGCGACTCACACTGCAGGAACCTACAGTGTGACACTACTGGTGGTGGTAATGACTGAGAGAGCAGCGACTCACACTGCAGGAACCTACAGTGTGACACTACTGGTGGTGGTAATGACTGAGAGAGCAGCGACTCACACTGCAGGAACCTACAGTGTGACACTACTGGTGGTGGTAATGACTGAGAGAGCAGCGACTCACACTGCAGGAACCTACAGTGTGACACTACTGGTGGTGGTAATGACTGAGAGAGCAGCGACTCACACTGCAGGAACCTACAGTGTGACACTACTGGTGGTGGTAATGACTGAGAGAGCAGCGACTCACACTGCAGGAACCTACAGTGTGACACTACTGGTGGTGGTAATGACTGAGAGAGCAGCGACTCACACTGCAGGAACCTACAGTGTGACACTACTGGTGGTGGTAATGACTGAGAGAGCAGCGACTCACACTGCAGGAACCTACAGTGTGACACTACTGGTGGTGGTAATGACTGAGAGAGCAGCGACTCACACTGCAGGAACCTACAGTGTGACACTACTGGTGGTGGTAATGACTGAGAGAGCAGCGACTCACACTGCAGGAACCTACAGTGTGACACTACTGGTGGTGGTAATGACTGAGAGAGCAGCGACTCACACTGCAGGAACCTACAGTGTGACACTACTGGTGGTGGTAATGACTGAGAGAGCAGCGACTCACACTGCAGGAACCTACAGTGTGACACTACTGGTGGTGGTAATGACTGAGAGAGCAGCGACTCACACTGCAGGAACCTACAGTGTGACACTACTGGTGGTGGTAATGACTGAGAGAGCAGCGACTCACACTGCAGGAACCTACAGTGTGACACTACTGGTGGTGGTAATGACTGAGAGAGCAGCGACTCACACTGCAGGAACCTACAGTGTGACACTACTGGTGGTGGTAATGACTGAGAGAGCAGCGACTCACACTGCAGGAACCTACAGTGTGACACTACTGGTGGTGGTAATGACTGAGAGAGCAGCGACTCACACTGCAGGAACCTACAGTGTGACACTACTGGTGGTGGTAATGACTGAGAGAGCAGCGACTCACACTGCAGGAACCTACAGTGTGACACTACTGGTGGTGGTAATGACTGAGAGAGCAGCGACTCACACTGCAGGAACCTACAGTGTGACACTACTGGTGGTGGTAATGACTGAGAGAGCAGCGACTCACACTGCAGGAACCTACAGTGTGACACTACTGGTGGTGGTAATGACTGAGAGAGCAGCGACTCACACTGCAGGAACCTACAGTGTGACACTACTGGTGGTGGTAATGACTGAGAGAGCAGCGACTCACACTGCAGGAACCTACAGTGTGACACTACTGGTGGTGGTAATGACTGAGAGAGCAGCGACTCACACTGCAGGAACCTACAGTGTGACACTACTGGTGGTGGTAATGACTGAGAGAGCAGCGACTCACACTGCAGGAACCTACAGTGTGACACTACTGGTGGTGGTAATGACTGAGAGAGCAGCGACTCACACTGCAGGAACCTACAGTGTGACACTACTGGTGGTGGTAATGACTGAGAGAGCAGCGACTCACACTGCAGGAACCTACAGTGTGACACTACTGGTGGTGGTAATGACTGAGAGAGCAGCGACTCACACTGCAGGAACCTACAGTGTGACACTACTGGTGGTGGTAATGACTGAGAGAGCAGCGACTCACACTGCAGGAACCTACAGTGTGACACTACTGGTGGTGGTAATGACTGAGAGAGCAGCGACTCACACTGCAGGAACCTACAGTGTGACACTACTGGTGGTGGTAATGACTGAGAGAGCAGCGACTCACACTGCAGGAACCTACAGTGTGACACTACTGGTGGTGGTAATGACTGAGAGAGCAGCGACTCACACTGCAGGAACCTACAGTGTGACACTACTGGTGGTGGTAATGACTGAGAGAGCAGCGACTCACACTGCAGGAACCTACAGTGTGACACTACTGGTGGTGGTAATGACTGAGAGAGCAGCGACTCACACTGCAGGAACCTACAGTGTGACACTACTGGTGGTGGTAATGACTGAGAGAGCAGCGACTCACACTGCAGGAACCTACAGTGTGACACTACTGGTGGTGGTAATGACTGAGAGAGCAGCGACTCACACTGCAGGAACCTACAGTGTGACACTACTGGTGGTGGTAATGACTGAGAGAGCAGCGACTCACACTGCAGGAACCTACAGTGTGACACTACTGGTGGTGGTAATGACTGAGAGAGCAGCGACTCACACTGCAGGAACCTACAGTGTGACACTACTGGTGGTGGTAATGACTGAGAGAGCAGCGACTCACACTGCAGGAACCTACAGTGTGACACTACTGGTGGTGGTAATGACTGAGAGAGCAGCGACTCACACTGCAGGAACCTACAGTGTGACACTACTGGTGGTGGTAATGACTGAGAGAGCAGCGACTCACACTGCAGGAAACTACAGTGGTGGTGGTAATGACTGAGAGAGCAGCGACTCACACTGCAGGAACCTACAGTGTGACACTACTGGTGGTGGTAATGACTGAGAGAGCAGCGACTCACACTGCAGGAACCTACAGTGTGACACTACTGGTGGTGGTAATGACTGAGAGAGCAGCGACTCACACTGCAGGAACCTACAGTGTGACACTACTGGTGGTGGTAATGACTGAGAGAGCAGCGACTCACACTGCAGGAACCTACAGTGTGACACTACTGGTGGTGGTAATGACTGAGAGAGCAGCGACTCACACTGCAGGAACCTACAGTGTGACACTACTGGTGGTGGTAATGACTGAGAGAGCAGCGACTCACACTGCAGGAACCTACAGTGTGACACTACTGGTGGTGGTAATGACTGAGAGAGCAGCGACTCACACTGCAGGAACCTACAGTGTGACACTACTGGTGGTGGTAATGACTGAGAGAGCAGCGACTCACACTGCAGGAACCTACAGTGTGACACTACTGGTGGTGGTAATGACTGAGAGAGCAGCGACTCACACTGCAGGAACCTACAGTGTGACACTACTGGTGGTGGTAATGACTGAGAGAGCAGCGACTCACACTGCAGGAACCTACAGTGTGACACTACTGGTGGTGGTAATGACTGAGAGAGCAGCGACTCACACTGCAGGAACCTACAGTGTGACACTACTGGTGGTGGTAATGACTGAGAGAGCAGCGACTCACACTGCAGGAACCTACAGTGTGACACTACTGGTGGTGGTAATGACTGAGAGAGCAGCGACTCACACTGCAGGAACCTACAGTGTGACACTACTGGTGGTGGTAATGACTGAGAGAGCAGCGACTCACACTGCAGGAACCTACAGTGTGACACTACTGGTGGTGGTAATGACTGAGAGAGCAGCGACTCACACTGCAGGAACCTACAGTGTGACACTACTGGTGGTGGTAATGACTGAGAGAGCAGCGACTCACACTGCAGGAACCTACAGTGTGACACTACTGGTGGTGGTAATGACTGAGAGAGCAGCGACTCACACTGCAGGAACCTACAGTGTGACACTACTGGTGGTGGTAATGACTGAGAGAGCAGCGACTCACACTGCAGGAACCTACAGTGTGACACTACTGGTGGTGGTAATGACTGAGAGAGCAGCGACTCACACTGCAGGAACCTACAGTGTGACACTACTGGTGGTGGTAATGACTGAGAGAGCAGCGACTCACACTGCAGGAACCTACAGTGTGACACTACTGGTGGTGGTAATGACTGAGAGAGCAGCGACTCACACTGCAGGAACCTACAGTGTGACACTACTGGTGGTGGTAATGACTGAGAGAGCAGCGACTCACACTGCAGGAACCTACAGTGTGACACTACTGGTGGTGGTAATGACTGAGAGAGCAGCGACTCACACTGCAGGAACCTACAGTGTGACACTACTGGTGGTGGTAATGACTGAGAGAGCAGCGACTCACACTGCAGGAACCTACAGTGTGACACTACTGGTGGTGGTAATGACTGAGAGAGCAGCGACTCACAGCGACTACTGCAGGAACCTACAGTGTGACACTACTGGCGGTGGTAATGACTGAGAGAGCAGCGACTCACAGCAGGAACCTACAGTGTGACACTACTGGTGGTGGTAATGACTGAGAGAGCGACTCACAGCGACTCACACTGCAGGAACCTAGAGTGTGACACTACTGGTGGTGGTAATGACTGAGAGAGCAGCGACTCACACTGCAGGAACCTACAGTGTGACACTACTGGTGGTGGTAATGACTGAGAGAGCAGCGACTCACACTGCAGGAACCTACAGTGTGACACTACTGGTGGTGGTAATGACTGAGAGAGCAGCGACTCACACTGCAGGAACCTAGAGTGTGACACTACTGGTGGTGGTAATGACTGAGAGAGCAGCGACTCACACTGCAGGAACCTACAGTGTGACACTACTGGTGGTGGTAATGACTGAGAGAGCAGCGACTCACACTGCAGGAACCTACAGTGTGACACTACTGGTGGTGGTAATGACTGAGAGAGCAGCGACTCACACTGCAGGAACCTACAGTGTGACACTACTGGTGGTGGTAATGACTGAGAGAGCAGCGACTCACACTGCAGGAACCTACAGTGTGACACTACTGGTGGTGGTAATGACTGAGAGAGCAGCGACTCACACTGCAGGAACCTACAGTGTGACACTACTGGTGGTGGTAATGACTGAGAGAGCAGCGACTCACACTGCAGGAACCTAGAGTGTGACACTACTGGTGGTGGTAATGACTGAGAGAGCAGCGACTCACACTGCAGGAACCTAGAGTGTGACACTACTGGTGGTGGTAATGACTGAGAGAGCAGCGACTCACACTGCAGGAACCTAGAGTGTGACACTACTGGTGGTGGTAATGACTGAGAGAGCAGCGACTCACACTGCAGGAACCTACAGTGTGACACTACTGGTGGTGGTAATGACCGAGAGAGCAGCGACTCACACTGCAGGAACCTACAGTGTGACACTACTGGTGGTGGTAATGACTGAGAGAGCAGCGACTCACACTGCAGGAACCTACAGTGTGACACTACTGGTGGTGGTAATGACTGAGAGAGCAGCGACTCATACTGCAGGAACTAGAGTGTGACACTACTGGTGGTGGTAATGACTGAGAGAGCAGCGACTCATACTGCAGGAACTAGAGTGTAACACTACTGGTGGTGGTAATGACTGAGAGAGCAGCGACTCATACTGCAGGAACTAGAGTGTAACACTACTGGTGGTGGTACAGCCTCTCAGTGACCAGTGTTTGTAGCCTCACAGTGACCAGTGTTTGTAGCCTCACAGTGACCAGTGTTTGTAGCCTCTCAGTGACCGTGTTTGTAGCCTCACTTCTTGACCAAACTGAGTTTTGTATATCACCGCCGATGATGCTGAAGTTAGAAAGATAAATGTATAAAGACAACAAGTGGTGCAGGTAACCAGAAAACGTAGTCAGGAAAATAACTGCTAGAATTCGGTTCTGATAAATACAAAGAAATGAGAAGAAAGGAGAGAGTGAGAAGACCGTACACGGGATACGAAGTGTGAAGAGAGACTCGGCAGAACAAATAAAAAGGGAGAGGTTCCGGGGGGAAGCAGCACAGTGAGCATATCACTTGAAACTCCTTGTTAGCTATAAGTTAGCATAAGTGCCTACCATAAAAAATGCTTTTTGAAGCTTTACCAAAGAATGACCAGGGATATTATATACAACTTATGGGAGAAGCATACTAGAGTACGGGGCGCCAGCATTGAGCCTTCACTAAATCAAGGAGATGAAGAAAACAGAGAAGATCCAAAGCTGTGCAGCATGATTGGCATCGGATTTGAGGGGAATAAACTGGGAGGAAAATCTTAAAGGAATAAAACAAGGAAATACCGAGAGAAGAAGAGGTAGTAGCAAGGGAGAAAATATTTGAGAGAAGAGTGAGCCAACAGGTCACAGATGACAGATAAAAACCACATGTGAGCCACACAGACTTCAGGGAATATTTACTCAGTCACTGGGTGGTAAATGTAAGCCTTCAGAGATGGTAGGGTAAACCGACCATACACAGCTTCAGGAGTATGTAGTGTAATGCCATGGTGAGTCAGGAATATGTAAAGTTAGTAAATAGTAGTTAAGAGTTGGAACCAGGAGCTACGACTGGATCCCAGCAAACACAGGTATGTGACCACTGATTACTTAGGTCAGTGCTGACAAAACTTAACTCACTGCCCAGTGACACACACACACACACACACACACAGGAGCTGAGGTCTCGACCCCTGCAACCACAATTAGGTGAGTACACACACACACACACACACACACACACACACACACACACACACACACACACACTTGAAAACCTCATGCATCAACATGTCAGGGACACAATCAGAGAGAGAGGGGAGGATGAGCCAGCAAGACTGGATCTTGTGTTCACCCTGAGCAGTTCAGACATTGAGGACATCACTTACGAGAGGCCCCTTGGAGCTAGCGATCACGTGGTTCTGAGTTTTGATTATATAGTAGAGTTACAAGTGGAGAAGGTAACAGGAACTGAAGGGGACAGGCCAAACTATAAAAGGGGGGACTACACAGGTATGAGAAACTTCCTGCAGGAGGTTCAGTGGGACAGAGAAATGGTAGGAAAATCAGTAAACGAGATGATGGAATATGAGGCAACAAAGTGCAAGGAGGCAGAGGAAAGGTTTGTTCCCAAGGGAAACAGAAATAATAGGAAGACCAAAACGAGTCCTTGGTTTACCCGAAGGTGTAGGGAGGCAAAAACTAAGTGCAACAGAGAATGGAAAAGGTACAGGAGGCATAGGACCCAGGAAAACAAGGAGATTAGTAGAAGAACCAGAAACGAGTATGCACAGATAAGGAGGAAGGCCCAGCGACAGTATGAAAACGACATAGCATCGAAAGTCAAATCTGACCCGAAACTGCTGTATAGCCACATTAGGAGGAAGACAACAGTCAAGGACCAGGTGATAAGGCTGAGGAAAGAAGGTGGAGAACTCACAAGAAACGATCAAGAGGTATGTGAGGAGCTCAACATGAGATTTAAGGAAGTATTTACAGTAGAGACAGGAAGGACTCTGGGGGGACAGACCAGATGGGGACACCAGCAAGGAATACACCAACAAGTGTTGGACGACATACATACAGATGAGGAGGAGGTGAAGAAACTGCTAAGGGACATCGATACCTCAAAGGCAATAGGACCGGACAACATCTCCCCGTGGATCCTTAGAGAGGGAGCAGATATGTTGTGCATGCCACTTACCACAATCTTCAACACATCCCTGGAAACTGGGCAACTACCTGAGGTATGGAAGACGGCAAATGTAGTTCACATTTTTAAAAAAAGAGACAGAAAAGAGGCACTAAACTATAGACCTGTGACATTGACGTGTATAGTATGCAAAGTTATGGAGAAGATTATCAGGAGAAGAGTGGTGGAGCACCTGGAACGGAACAAGAGTATAAATGCCAACCAGCACGGATTCATGGAAGGCAAATCCTGTGTCACAAACCTTCTGGAGTTTTATGATAAAATAACAGAAGTAAGTAAAACACGAGAGAGAGGGGTGGGTTGATTGCATCTTCTTGGACTGCAAGAAGGCCTTTGACACAGTTCCTCACAAGAGATTAGTGCAGAAGCTAGAGCATCAGGCGCATATAACAGGAAGGGCACTGCAATGGATCAGAGAATACCTGACAGGGAGGCAACAAAGAGTCATGGTACGTAATGATGTATCACAGTGGGCACCTGTGACGAGCGGGGTCCCACAGGGGTCGGTCCTAGGACCAGTGCTATTTTTGGTATCTGTGAACGACATGATGAAAGGGTTAGACTCAGAAGTGTCCCTGTTTGCAGATGATGTGAAGTTAATGAGGAGAATTAAATCTGATGAGGACCAGGCAGGACTTCAAAGAGACCTGGACAGACTGGACACCTGGTCCAGCAAATGGCTTCTCGAATTTAATTCTGCCAAATGCAAAGTCATGAAGATAGGGGAAGGGCACAGAAGACCACAGACAGAGTATAGGCTAGGTGGCCAAAGACTGCAAACCTCACTCAAGGAGAAAGATCTTGGGGTGAGTATAACACCGAGCATGTCTCCGGAAGCACACATCAATCAGATAACTGCTGCAGCATATGGGCGCCTGGCAAACCTGAGAACAGCATTCCGATACCTTAGTAAGGAATCGTTCAAGACACTGTACACCGTGTATGTCAGGCCCATACTGGAGTATGCAGCACCTGTTTGGAACCCGCACTTGATAAAGCACGTCAAGAAACTAGAGAAAGTACAAAGGTTTGCGACAAGGTTAGTTCCAGAGCTAAGGGGAATGTCCTATGAAGATAGATTAAGGGAAATCGGCCTGACGACACTGGAGGACAGGAGGGTCAGGGGAGACATGATAACGACATATAAAATTCTGCGTGGAATAGACAAGGTGGACAAAGCCAGGATGTTCCAGGGAGGGGACACAGAAACAAGAGGCCACAATTGGAAGTTGAAGACACAAAAGAGTCAGAGAGATATTAGGAAGTATTTCTTCAGTCATAGAGTTGTAAGGCAGTGGAATAGCCTAGAAAATGACGTAGTGGAGGCAGGAACCATACACAGTTTTAAGACGAGGTTTGATAAAGCTCATGGAGAGGGGAGAGAGAGGACCCAGTAGCAACCGGTGAAGAGGCGGGGCCAGGAGCTAGGACTCGACCCCTGCAACCACAAATAGGTGAGTACACACACACACACACACACACACCCAGCATGGTTTCAGGGAAGGAAAATCCTGTGTCACAAACCTACTAGAGTTTTATGACAATGTGACAGAAGTAAGACAAGAGAGAGAGGGGTGGATCGACTGCATTTTTTTGGACTGCAAAAAGGCCTTCGACACAGTTCCTCACAAGAGGTTACTGAAAAAGCTAGAAGATCAGGCACACATAACAGGAAAGGCACTGCAATGGATCAGAGAATACCTGACAGGGAGGCAACAACGAGTCATGGTACGTGACGAGGTGTCAGAGTGGGCGCTTGTGACAAGCGGGGTTCCACAGGGGTCAGTCCTAGGACCTGTGCTGTTCTTGGTATATGTGAACGACATAACGGAAGGGATAGACTCAGAAGTGTCCTTGTTTGCAGATGATGTGAAGTTAATGAGAAGAATCAAATCGGATGAGGATCAGGCAGGACTACAAAGAGACCTGGACAGGCTGCAAGCCTGGTCCAGCAACTGGCTCCATGAGTTTAACCCTGCCAAATGCAAAGTCATGAAGATTGGGGAAGGGCAAAGAAGACCGCAGACACAATATAGTTTAGATGGCCAAAGACTGCAAACCTCACTCAAGGAAAAAGATCTGGGGGTGAGTATAACACCGAGCATATCTCCTGAGGCGCACATAAATCAGATAACTGCTGCAGCATACGGGCCCCTGGCAAACCTACGGATAGCGTTCCGATACCTCAGTAAGGAGTCGTTCAAGACCCTGTATACCATTTACGTCAGGCCCATACTGGAGTATGCAGCACCAGTTTGGAATCCACACCTAGTCAAGCACGTCAAGAAATTAGAGAAAGTGCAAAGGTTTGCAACAAGACTAGTCCCAGAGCTACGGGGATTGTCCTACGAAGAAAGGTTGAGGGAAATCGGCCTGACGACACTGGAGGCCAGGAGGGTCAGGGGAGACATGATAACGACATATAAAATACTGCGCGGAATAGACAAGGTGGACAAAGACAGGATGTTCCAGAGATGGGACACAGACACAAGAGGTCACAATTGGAAGTTGAAGACTCAGATGAATCGAAGGGATGTTAGGAAGTATTTCTTCAGTCATAGAGTAGTCAAGTCGTGGAATAGTCTAGAAAGTGAAGTAGTGGAGGCGGGAACCATACATAGTTTTAAGGCGAGGTATGATAAAGCTCATGGAGCAGGGTGAGAGAGAACCTAGTAGCAATCAGTGAAGAGGCGGGGCCAGGAGCTATGACTCGACCCCTGCAACCACAAATAGGTGAGTACCCACACACACACACACACGCACACACACACACACACACACACACACACACACACACACACACACACACACACACACACACACACACACACACACACACAGAACAACGTTGAACGTAATACTGATAGAATTACCCACAAAATGTTAGGTCACAGAAGTGCCAAACATTGCTACAGTATAATGTTGAAGTTGTGTTTGTTTACCTGACATTGTTGATCGTGTTCTCCAGTGTCCTGGTTCACCAGTGTCCTGGTTCACCAGTGTCCTGGTTCACCAGTGTCCTGGTTCACCAGTGTCCTGGTTCTCCAGTGTCCTGGTTCACCAGTGTCCTGGTTCACCAGTGTCCTGGTTCACCAGTGTCCTGGTTCTCCAGTGTCCTGGTTCACCAGTGTCCTGGTTCACCAGTGTCCTGGTTCACCAGTGTCCTGGTTCACCAGTGTCCTGGTTCACCAGTGTCCTGGTTCTCCAGTGTCCTGGTTCTCCAGTGTCCTGGTTCACCAGTGTCCTGGTTCACCAGTGTCCTGGTTCACCAGTGTCCTGGTTCTCCAGTGTCCTGGTTCACCAGTGTCCTGGTTCACCAGTGTCCTGGTTCTCCAGTGTCGTGGTTCTCCAGTGTCCTGGTTCACCAGTGTCCTGGTTCACCAGTGTCCTGGTTCACCAGTGTCCTGGTTCACCAGTGTCCTGGTTCACCAGTGTCCTGGTTCTCCAGTGTCCTGGTTCACCAGTGTCCTGGTTCACCAGTGTCCTGGTTCACCAGTGTCCTGGTTCACCAGTGTCCTGGTTCACCAGTGTCCTGGTTCACCAGTGTCCTGGTTCACCAGTGTCCTGGTTCTCCAGTGTCCTGGTTCACCAGTGTCCTGGTTCACCAGTGTCCTGGTTCTCCAGTGTCCTGGTTCACCAGTGTCCTGGTTCTCCAGTGTCCTGGTTCACCAGTGTCCTGGTTCTCCAGTGTCCTGGTTCACCAGTGTCCTGGTTCACCAGTGTCCTGGTTCACCAGTGTCCTGGTTCACCAGTGTCCTGGTTCTCCAGTGTCCTGGTTCACCAGTGTCCTGGTTCACCAGTGTCCTGGTTCACCAGTGTCCTGGTTCACCAGTGTCCTGGTTCTCCAGTGTCCTGGTTCACCAGTGTCCTGGTTCTCCAGTGTCCTGGTTCACCAGTGTCCTGGTTCACCAGTGTCCTGGTTCACCAGTGTCCTGGTTCTCCAGTGTCCTGGTTCACCAGTGTCCTGGTTCTCCAGTGTCCTGGTTCACCAGTGTCCTGGTTCTCCAGTGTCCTGGTTCACCAGTGTCCTGGTTCTCCAGTGTTCTGGTTCACCAGGGTCCTGGTTCACCAGTGTCCTGGTTCACCAGTGTCCTGGTTCACCAGTGTCCTGGTTCACCAGTGTCCTGGCTCACCAGTGTCCTGGTTCACCAGTGTCCTGGTTCACCATTGTCCTGGTTCACCAGTGTCCTGGTTCACAAGTGTCTTAGGTCTCCAGTGTTTCGGGTCACCAGTGTCTTGGGTCTCAGTGTCTTTGGTCACCAGTATCCTGGTTCACCAGTGTCTTGGGTCTCCAGTGTTTTGGGTCACCAGTGTCTTGGGTCTCCAGTGTCTTGGGTCACCAGTGTCTTGGGTCACCAGTGTCCTGGTTCACCAGTGTCCTGGTTCACCAGTGTCTTGGTCTCCAGTGTCTTGGGTCTCCAGTGTCTTGGGTCACCAGTGTCTTGGGTCTCCAGTGTCTTGGGTCTCCAGTGTCTTGGGTCTCCAGTGTCTTGGGTCTCCAGTGTCTTGGGTCTCCAGTGTCTTGGGTCTCCAGTGTCTTGGGTCACCAGTGTCTTGGGTCACCAGTGTCTTGGGTCACCAGTGTCTTGGGTCACCAGTGTCTTGGGTCTCCAGTGTCTTGGGTCACCAGTGTCTTGAGTCTACAGTGTCTTGGGTCTCCAGTGTCTTGGGTCACCAGTGTCTTGGGTCTCCAGTGTTTTGGGTCTCCAGTGTCTTGGGTCACCAGTGTCTTGGGTCACCAGTGTCTTGGGTCACCAGTGTCTTGGGTCTCCAGTGTCTTGGGTCTCCAGTGTTTTGGGTCACCAGTGTCTTGGGTCACCAGTGTCTTGGGTCACCAGTGTCTTGGGTCACCAGTGTCTTGGGTCTCCAGTGTCTTGGGTCACCAGTGTCTTGGGTCACCAGTGTCTTGGGTCTCCAGTGTCTTGGGTCACCAGTGTCTTGGGTCACCAGTGTCTTGGGTCACCAGTGTCTTGGGTCACCAGTGTCTTGGGTCTCCAGTGTCTTGGGTCTCCAGTGTCTTGGGTCACCAGTGTCTTGGATCACCAGTGTGTTGGGTCACAAGTGTCTTGGGTCACCAGTGTCTTGGTCTCCAGTGTCTTTGGTCACCAGTGTCTTGGGTCACCAGTGTCTTGGTTCACCAGTGTCTTGGGTCACCATTGTCTTTGGTCACCAGTGTCTCGGGTCACCATTGTCTTGGGTCACCATTGTCTTGGGTCTCCAGTGTCTTGGGTCTCCAATGTCTGGGGTCACCAGTGTCTTGGGTCTTCAGTGTCTTGGGTCTCCAGTGTCTTGGGTCACCAGTGTCTTAGGTCTCCAGTGTCTTGGGTCACCAGTGTCTTGGGTCACCAGTGTCTTGGGTCTCCAGTGTCTTGGGTCTCCAGTGTCTTGGGTCTCCAGTGTCTTGGGTCTCCAGTGTCTTGAGTCTCCAGTGTCTTGGGTCTCCAGTGTCTTGGGTCACCAGTGTCTTGGGTCACCAGTGTCTTGGGTCACCATTGTCTTGGGTCTCCAGTGTCTTGGTTCACCAGTGTCTTGGGTCACCAGTGTCCTGGTTCACCAGTGTCCTGGTTCACCAGTGTCTTGGTCTCCAGTGTCTTGGGTCTCCAGTGTCTTGGGTCACCAGTGTCTTGGGTCTCCAGTGTCTTGGGTCTGCAGTGTCTTGGGTCTCCAGTGTGTTGGGTCTCCAGTGTCTTGGGTCTCCAGTGTCTTGGGTCACCAGTGTCTTGGGTCACCAGTGTCTTGGGTCACCAGTGTCTTGGGTCACCAGTGTCTTGGGTCACCAGTGTCTTGGGTCTCCAGTGTCTTGGGTCACCAGTGTCTTGAGTCTACAGTGTCTTGGGTCTCCAGTGTCTTTGGTCACCAGTGTCTTGGGTCTCCAGTGTCTTGGGTCACCAGTGTCTTGGGTCACCAGTGTCTTGGGTCTCCAGTGTCTTGGGTCTCCAGTGTCTTGGGTCTCCAGTGTCTTGGGTCTCCAGTGTCTTGAGTCTCCAGTGTCTTGGGTCTCCAGTGTCTTGGGTCACCAGTGTCTTGGGTCACCAGTGTCTTGGGTCACCATTGTCTTGGGTCTCCAGTGTCTTGGTTCACCAGTGTCTTGGGTCACCAGTGTCCTGGTTCACCAGTGTCCTGGTTCACCTGTGTCTTGGTCTCCAGTGTCTTGGGTCTCCAGTGTCTTGGGTCACCAGTGTCTTGGGTCTCCAGTGTCTTGGGTCTGCAGTGTCTTGGGTCTCCAGTGTGTTGGGTCTCCAGTGTCTTGGGTCTCCAGTGTCTTGGGTCACCAGTGTCTTGGGTCACCAGTGTCTTGGGTCACCAGTGTCTTGGGTCACCAGTGTCTTGGGTCACCAGTGTCTTGGGTCTCCAGTGTCTTGGGTCACCAGTGTCTTGAGTCTACAGTGTCTTGGGTCTCCAGTGTTTTGGGTCTCCAGTGTCTTGGGTCACCAGTGTCTTGGGTCACCAGTGTCTTGGGTCACCAGTGTCTTGGGTCTCCAGTGTCTTGGGTCTCCAGTGTTTTGGGTCACCAGTGTCTTGGGTCACCAGTGTCTTGGGTCACCAGTGTTTTGGGTCACCAGTGTCTTGGGTCTCCAGTGTCTTGGGTCACCAGTGTCTTGGGTCACCAGTGTCTTGGGTCACCAGTGTCTTGGGTCTCCAGTGTCTTGGGTCACCAGTGTCTTGGGTCACCAATGTCTTGGGTCACCAATGTCTTGGGTCTCCAGTGTCTTGGGTCTCCAGTGTCTTGGGTAACCAGTGTCTTGGATCACCAGTGTCTTGGGTCACAAGTGTCTTGGGTCTCCAGTGTCTTGAGTCTCCAGTGTCTTGGGTCTCCAGTGTCTTGGGTCACCAGTGTCTTGGGTCACCAGTGTCTTGGGTCACCATTGTCTTGGGTCTCCAGTGTCTTGGTTCACCAGTGTCTTGGGTCACCAGTGTCCTGGTTCACCAGTGTCCTGGTTCACCAGTGTCTTGGTCTCCAGTGTCTTGGGTCTCCAGTGTCTTGGGTCACCAGTGTCTTGGGTCTCCAGTGTCTTGGGTCTGCAGTGTGTTGGGTCTCCAGTGTGTTGGGTCTCCAGTGTCTTGGGTCTCCAGTGTCTTGGGTCACCAGTGTCTTGGGTCACCAGTGTCTTGGGTCACCAGTGTCTTGGGTCACCAGTGTCTTGGGTCACCAGTGTCTTGGGTCTCCAGTGTCTTGGGTCACCAGTGTCTTGAGTCTACAGTGTCTTGGGTCTCCAGTGTTTTGGGTCTCCAGTGTCTTGGGTCACCAGTGTCTTGGGTCACCAGTGTCTTGGGTCACCAGTGTCTTGGGTCTCCAGTGTCTTGGGTCTCCAGTGTTTTGGGTCACCAGTGTCTTGGGTCACCAGTGTCTTGGGTCACCAGTGTTTTGGGTCACCAGTGTCTTGGGTCTCCAGTGTCTTGGGTCACCAGTGTCTTGGGTCACCAGTGTCTTGGGTCACCAGTGTCTTGGGTCTCCAGTGTCTTGGGTCACCAGTGTCTTGGGTCACCAATGTCTTGGGTCACCAATGTCTTGGGTCTCCAGTGTCTTGGGTCTCCAGTGTCTTGGGTAACCAGTGTCTTGGATCACCAGTGTCTTGGGTCACAAGTGTCTTGGGTCACCAGTGTCTTGGTCTCCAGTGTCTTGGGTCACCAGTGTCTTGGGTCACCAGTGTCTTGGTTCACCAGTGTCTTGGGTCACCAGTGTCTTGGGTCACCAGTGTCTCGGGTCACCATTGTCTTGGGTCACCATTGTCTTGGGTCACCATTGTCTTGGGTCTCCAGTGTCTTGGGTCTCCAATGTCTTGGGTCACCAGTGTCTTGGGTCTCCAGTGTCTTGGGTCTCCAGTGTCTTGGGTCTCCAGAGTCTTGGGTCTCCAGTGTCTTGGGTCACCAGTGTCTTGGGTCTCCAGTGTCTTGGGTCACCAGTGTCTTGGGTCTCCAGTGTCTTGGGTCTCCAGTGTCTTGGGTCTCCAGTGTCTTGGGTCACCAGTGTCTTGGGTCTCCAGTGTCTTGGGTCTCCAGTGTCTTGGGTCTCCAGTGTCTTGGGTCTCCAGTGTCTTGGGTCACTAGTGTCTTGCGTCACCAGTGTCTTGGGTCACCATTGTCTTGGGTCACCAGTGGGTCACCATCCTCCACCCTATCCCTCCCCATACCTCATTCCTCTCATACTACGCTCCCCATCACCTCTCTACCCTCACTCTCCCCTCTAAATGCCCAATATTTCACGCATACTCCCTCTCACACTCCCACACACACTCCCACACTGGCACAGTGCCAAGCCCACCAAGGCACTGTTTATGGTTATTTTCGGACACTTAGCTGGTGGAGGAATGTTTGTCAGACGTAGCAGAGGTGTGTATACCTTACCTCACCTCTCATGTAGGAGGAGGAGAGGGGAGGGAGGGGAAATGGAGTGAGGGGAAACGGAAGAGAGGGTAAGGGGAAGAAGAGACAGAGGAAGAAAGAAGTATAACTTCTTGACAGGTCAAGAGTCTTACAACACAGACTAACACCTTAAACTGGCCCAGCTTTTATGGTGGCTATCCCTCACGGGGAGGTATACCGTAAGGTATTACACAAGCTATCCCTCACGGGGAGGTATACCGTAAGGTATTACATAAGCTATCCCTCACGGGGAGGTATACCGTAAGGTATTACACAAGCTATCCCTCACGGGGAGGTATACCGTAAGGTATTACATAAGCTATCCCTCACGGGGAGGTATACCGTAAGGTATTACATAAGCTATCCCTCACGGGGAGGTATGCAGTAAGGTATTACACAAGCTATCCCTCACGGGGAGGTATACCGTAAGGTATTACACAAGCTATCCCTCACGGGGAGGTATACCGTAAGGTATTACACAAGCTATCCCTCACGGGGAGGTATACCGTAAGGTATTACATAAGCTATCCCTCACGGGGAGGTATACCGTAAGGTATTACACAAGCTATCCCTCACGGGGAGGTATACCGTAAGGTATTACATAAGCTATCCCTCACGGGGAGGTATACCGTAAGGTATTACACAAGCTATCCCTCACGGGGAGGTATACCGTAAGGTATTACATAAGCTATCCCTCACGGGGAGGTATGCAGTAAGGTATTACACAAGCTATCCCTCACGGGGAGGTATACCGTAAGGTATTACACAAGCTATCCCTCACGGGGAGGTATACCGTAAGGTATTACATAAGCTATCCCTCACGGGGAGGTATGCAGTAAGGTATTACATAAGCTATCCCTCACGGGGAGGTATACCGTAAGGTATTACACAAGCTATCCCTCACGGGGAGGTATGCAGTAAGGTATTACATAAGCTATCCCTCACGGGGAGGTATACCGTAAGGTATTACATAAGCTATCCCTCACGGGGAGGTATGCAGTAAGGTATTACATAAGCTATCCCTCACGGGGAGGTATACCGTAAAGTATTACATAAGCTATCCCTCACGGGGAGGTATGCAGTAAGGCATTACATAAGCTATACCTCACGGGGAGGTATACCGTAAGGTATTACATAAGCTATCCCTCACGGGGAGGTATGCAGTAAGGTATTACACAAGCTATCCCTCACGGGGAGGTATACCGTAAGGTATTACATAAGCTATCCCTCACGGGGAGGTATACCGTAAGGTATTACATAAGCTATCTCTCACGGGGAGGTATGCAGTAAGGTATTACATAAGCTATCCCTCACGGGGAGGTATGCAGTAAGGTATTACACAAGCTATCCCTCACGGGGAGGTATACCGTAAGGTATTACATAAGCTATCCCTCACGGGGAGGTATACCGTAAGGTATTACATAAGCTATCCCTCACGGGGAGGTATGCAGTAAGGTATTACATAAGCTATC
The DNA here is from genome assembly GCF_038502225.1 of Cherax quadricarinatus. Taxonomy (NCBI): domain Eukaryota; kingdom Metazoa; phylum Arthropoda; class Malacostraca; order Decapoda; family Parastacidae; genus Cherax; species Cherax quadricarinatus. The sequence continues at coordinate 714,917 of NC_091325.1, forward strand.
CCTCACGGGGAGGTATACCGTAAGGTATTCCTCACAGTATGCCAGGAAAACAAGGCTAACTGTAGTTCCCACTGCGTATCACATAGAATAGCTGCGGGTGTTCACACAGTGTTCACACAGTGTTCACGCAGTGTTCACGCAGTGTTCACGCAGTGTTCACGCAGTGTTCACATAGTGTTCACACAGTGTTCACGCAGTGTTCACGCAGTGTTCACGCAGTGTTCACATAGTGTTCACACAGTGTTCACGCAGTGTTCACGCAGTGTTCACGCAGTGTTCACATAGTGTTCACACAGTGTTCACGCAGTGTTCACGCAGTGTTCACGCAGTGTTCACATAGTGTTCACGCAGTGTTCACGCAGTGTTCACGCAGTGTTCACGCAGTGTTCACGCAGTGTTCACACAGTGTTCACACAGTGTTCACGCAGTGTTCACGCAGTGTTCACATAGTGTTCACACAGTGTTCACGCAGTGTTCACGCAGTGTTCACGCAGTGTTCACATAGTGTTCACACAGTGTTCACGCAGTGTTCACGCAGTGTTCACGCAGTGTTCACGCAGTGTTCACGCAGTGTTCACATAGTGTTCATACAGTGTTCACGCAGTGTTCACGCAGTGTTCACGCAGTGTTCACGCAGTGTTCACACAGTGTTCACGCAGTGTTCACGCAGTGTTCACATAGTGTTCACACAGTGTTCACACTGTTCACACAGTGTTCACGCAGTGTTCACAGTGTTCACACAGTGTTCACGCAGTGTTCACGCAGTGTTCACACAGTGTTCACGCAGTGTTCACGCAGTGTTTACGCAGTGTTCACGCAGTGTTCGCATAGTGTTCACACAGTGTTCACGCAGTGTTCACGCAGTGTTCACGCAGTGTTCACGCAGTGTTCACGCAATGTTCACGCAGTGTTCACGCAGTGTTCACATAGTGTTAACACAGCGTTCACACAGTGTTCACGCAGTGTTCACGCAGTGTTCACGCAGTGTTCACATAGTGTTCACACAGTGTTCACACTGTTCACACAGTGTTCACGCAGTGTTCACATAGTGTTCACACAGTGTTCACACAGTGTTCACGCAGTGTTCACGCAGTGTTCACATAGTGTTCACACAGTGTTCACGCAGTGTTCACGCAGTGTTCACGCAGTGTTCACATAGTGTTCACGCAGTGTTCACGCAGTGTTCACGCAGTGTTCACATAGTGTTCACGCAGTGTTCACGCAGTGTTCACGCAGTGTTCACATAGTGTTCACACAGTGTTCACACTGTTCACACAGTGTTCACGCAGTGTTCACATAGTGTTCACACAGTGTTCACACAGTGTTCACGCAGTGTTCACATAGTGTTCACACAGTGTTCACGCAGTGTTCACATAGTGTTCACACAGTGTTCACGCTGTGTTCACATAGTGTTCACGCAGTGTTCACATAGTGTTCACACAGTGTTCACGCAGTGTTCACGCAGTGTTCACATAGTGTTCACGCAGTGTTCACATAGTTTTCACATAGTGTTCACACTATTCACACAGTGTTCACGCATTATTCACACAGTGTTCACGCAGTGTTCACACAGAGTTCACGCAGTGTTCACTTAGTGTTCACATAGTGTTCACACTATTCACGCAGTGTTCACGCATTGTTCGCATAGTGTTCACGCAGTGTTCACACAGTGTTCACGCAGTGTTCACATAGTGTTCACATAGTGTTCACACTATTCACGCAGTGTTCACGCATTGTTCGCATAGTGTTCACGCATTGTTCACATAGTGTTCACACAGTGTTCACACAGTGTTCACGCAGTGTTCACACAGTGTTCACGCAGTGTTCACACAGTGTTCACGCAGTGTTCACACAGTGTTCACGCAGTGTTCACACAGTGTTCACGCAGTGTTCACATAGTGTTTGCACTGTTCACAACCCGCAAGAGTCTGTACATACAGCAGATGAACAAAGTAAAATTCCTTCACATTCCACACGATTTGTGGCACCAGCAACACTATGTTGCAAGACAATGCCTCAGCAACACTATGTTGCAAGACACTGCCTCAGCAACACTATGTTGCAAGACACTGCCTCAGCAACACTATGTTGCAAGACAATGCCTCAGCAACACTATGTTGCAAGACACTGCCTCAGCAACACTATGTTGCAAGACACTGCCTCAGCAACACTATGTTGCAAGACACTGCCTCAGCAACACTATGTTGCAAGACACTGCCTCAGCAACACTATGTTGCAAGACACTGCCTCAGCAACACTATGTTGCAAGACACTGCCTCAACAACACTATGTTGCAAGACACTGCCTCAGCAACACTATGTTGCAAGACACTGCCTCAGCAACACTATGTTGCAAGACACTGCCTCAACAACACTATGTTGCAAGACACTGCCTCAGCAACACTATGTTGCAAGACACTGCCTCAGCAACACTATGTTGCAAGACACTGCCTCAGCAACACTATGTTGCAAGACACTGCCTCAGCAACACTATGTTGCAAGACACTGCCTCAGCAACACTATGTTGCAAGACACTGCCTCAGCAACACTATGTTGCAAGACACTGCCTCAGCAACACTATGTTGCAAGACACTGCCTCAGCAACACTATGTTGCAAGACACTGCCTCAGCAACACTATGTTGCAAGACACTGCCTCAGCAACACTATGTTGCAAGACACTGCCTCAGCAACACTATGTTGCAAGACACTGCCTCAGCAACACTATGTTGCAAGACACTGCCTCAGCAACACTATGTTGCAAGACACTGCCTCAGCAACACTATGTTGCAAGACACTGCCTCAGCAACACTATGTTGCAAGACACTGCCTCAGCAACACTATGTTGCAAGACACTGCCTCAGCAACACTATGTTGCAAGACACTGCCTCAGCAACACTATGTTGCAAGACACTGCCTCAGCAACACTATGTTGCAAGTCACTGTCTCAGCAACACTGTATGTTGCAAGTCACTGTCTCAGCAACACTGTATGTTGCAAGTCACTGCCTCAGCAACACTGTATGTTGCAAGTCACTGTCTCAGCAACACTGTATGTTGCAAGTCACTGTCTCAGCAACACTGTATGTTGCAAGTCACTGTCTCAGCAACACTGTATGTTGCAAGTCACTGTCTCAGCAACACTGTATGTTGCAAGTCACTGTCTCAGCAACACTGTATGTTGCAAGTCACTGTCTCAGCAACACTGTATGTTGCAAGTCACTGTCTCAGCAACACTGTATGTTGCAAGTTACTGTCTCAGCAACACTGTATGTTGCAAGTCACTGTCTCAGCAACACTGTATGTTGCAAGTCACTGTCTCAGCAACACTGTATGTTGCAAGTCACTGTCTCAGCAACACTGTATGTTGCAAGTCACTGTCTCAGCAACACTGTATGTTGCAAGTCACTGTCTCAGCAACACTGTATGTTGCAAGTCACTGTCTCAGCAACACTGTATGTTGCAAGTCACTGTCTCAGCAACACTGTATGTTGCAAGTCACTGTCTCAGCAACACTATGTTGCAAGTCACTGTCTCAGCAACACTGTATGTTGCAAGTCACTGTCTCAGCAACACTATGTTGCAAGTCACTGTCTCAGCAACACTATGTTGCAAGTCACTGTCTCAGCAACACTGTATGTTGCAAGTCACTGTCTCAGCAACACTGTATGTTGCAAGTCACTGTCTCAGCAACACTGTATGTTGCAAGTCACTGTCTCAGCAACACTGTATGTTGCAAGTCACTGTCTCAGCAACACTGTATGTTGCAAGTCACTGTCTCAGCAACACTGTATGTTGCAAGTCACTGTCTCAGCAACACTGTATGTTGCAAGTCACTGTCTCAGCAACACTGTATGTTGCAAGTCACTGTCTCAGCAACACTGTATGTTGCAAGTCACTGTCTCAGCAACACTGTATGTTGCAAGTCACTGTCTCAGCAACACTGTATGTTGCAAGTCACTGTCTCAGCAACACTGTATGTTGCAAGTCACTGTCTCAGCAACACTATGTTGCAAGTCACTGTCTCAGCAACACTGTATGTTGCAAGTCACTGTCTCAGCAACACTGTATGTTGCAAGTCACTGTCTCAGCAACATGCTAGAACACTTCAAGAAATGATTGTAAGAGAACAATAACAGTGTTATACAACACCCAAGAAGAACACTGCAAGAGAACAATAACAGTGTTATACAACATCCAAGAAGAACACTGTAAGAGAACAATAACAGTGTTATACAGCACCCAAGAAGAACACTGTAAGAGAACAATAACAGTGTTATACATCACCCAAGAAGAACACTGTAAGAGAACAATAACAGTGTTATACAACACCCAAGAAGAACACTGTAAGAGAACAATAACAGTGTTATACAACACCCAAGAAGAACACTGTAAGAGAACAATAACAGTGTTATACAACACCCAAGAAGAACACTGTAAGAGAACAATAACAGTGTTATACAACACCCAAGAAGAACACTGTAAGAGAACAATAACAGTGTTATACAACACCCAAGAAGAACACTGTAAGAGAACAATAACAGTGTTATACAACACCCAAGAAGAACACTGTAAGAGAACAATAACAGTGTTATACAGCACCCAAGAAGAACACTGTAAGAGAACAATAACAGTGTTATACAACACCCAAGAAGAACACTGTAAGAGAACAATAACAGTGAACACTGTAAGGGAACAATAACAGTGTTATACAACACCCAAGAAGAACACTGTAAGAGAACAATAACAGTGTTATACAACACCCAAGAAGAACACTGTAAGAGAACAATAACAGTGTTATACAACACCCAAGAAGAACACTGTAAGAGAACAATAACAGTGTTATACAACACCCAAGAAGAACACTGTAAGAGAACAATAACAGTGTAAGAGAACAATAACAGTGTTATACAACACCCAAGAAGAACACTGTAAGAGAACAATAACAGTGTTATACAACACCCAAGAAGAACACTGTAAGAGAACAATAACAGTGTTATACAGTGCACACCAATAACAGTGAAGAACACTGTAAGAGAACAATAACAGTGTTATACAACACCCAAGAAGAACACTGTAAGAGAACAATAACAGTGTTATACAACACCCAAGAAGAACACTGTAAGAGAACAATAACAGTGTTATACAACACCCAAGAAGAACACTGTAAGAGAACAATAACAGTGTTATACAACACCCAAGAAGAACACTGTAAGAGAACAATAACAGTGTTATACAGCACCCAAGAAGAACACTGTAAGAGAACAATAACAGTGTTATACAACACCCAAGAAGAACACTGTAAGAGAACAATAACAGTGTTATACAGCACCCAAGAAGAACACTGTAAGAGAACAATAACAGTGTTATACAACACCCAAGAAGAACACTGTAAGAGAACAATAACAGTGTTATACAACACCCAAGAAGAACACTGTAAGAGAACAATAACAGTGTTATACAACACCCAAGAAGAACACTGTAAGAGAACAATAACAGTGTAAGAGAACAATAACAGTGTTATACAACACCCAAGAAGAACACTGTAAGAGAACAATAACATCCAAGAGGTACACTGTAAGAGAACAATAACAGTGTTATACAACACCCAAGAAGAACACTGTAAGAGAACAATAACAGTGTTATACAACACCCAAGAAGAACACTGTAAGAGAACAATAACAGTGTTATACAACACCCAAGAAGAACACTGTAAGAGAACAATAACAGTGTTATACAACACCCAAGAAGAACACTGTAAGAGAACAATAACAGTGTTATACAGCACCCAAGAAGAACACTGTAAGAGAACAATAACAGTGTTATACAACATCCAAGAAGAACACTGTAAGAGAACAATAACAGTGTTATACAACACCCAAGAAGAACACTGTAAGAGAACAATAACAGTGTTATACAACACCCAAGAAGAACACTGTAAGAGAACAATAACAGTGTTATACAACATCCAAGAAGAACACTGTAAGAGAACAATAACAGTGTTATACAATAAACAAGAAGAACACTGTAAGAGAACCCAATAACAGTGAAGAACACTGTAAGAGAACAATAACAGTGTAAGAGAACAATATACAACATCCAAGAAGAACACTGTAAGAGAACAATAACAGTGTTATACAACACCCAAGAAGAACACTGTAAGAGAACAATAACAGTTATACAACACCCAAGAAGAACACTGTAAGAGAACAGTAACAGTGTTATACAACATGAACACTTATACAGTTATACAACACCCAAGAAGAACACTGTAAGAGAACAATAACAGTGTTATACAACACCCAAGAAGAACACTGTAAGAGAACAATAACAGTGTTATACAACATCCAAGAAGAACACTGTAAGAGAACAATAACAGTGTTATACAACACCCAAGAAGAACACTGTAAGAGAACAATAACAGTGTTATACAGCACCCAAGAAGAACACTGTAAGAGAACAATAACAGTGTTATACAACACCCAAGAAGAACACTGTAAGAGAACAATAACAGTGTTATACAACATCCAGGAGCAACACTCATGTGATTCCCATCAGAAACTGTTGGAACCAACTAAAAATAAACTCCATTACAAAAACAAAAGAGCAGCGCCAGGCCAGACACAACACAAAACAATCCGGGTTTCTGAAAAAGTGATTGGATTAAAAACTTTTCTGATTGTATAGGTAAGTAACTGTCTGGCAGTGGCAATCAGAACACAGGACAGTTGACCAGGCAATACAAGTTATGTGGAGTATACACTAGTAAAGTGTAGCAGCACACTGCGGATGTTCCCAATTTAGTTAAAAAAAACTGAGGCTGGCACTTGGTACACCGGAAGGGTTGGCACAGTGCCAATGACGAGAAAGGAAGTAAGGAAACAGGATATGGAGGCAGGTAGAAGGAGGAGGAAGAGGAGGAAGAGGATTCTGAAAATGATTATTATATAACTAATGTTCGCACTGTAGACACATCTTGTATCAGAGAGGTTACTGTGAAAGACAGTGCCACACTTCTGCCTTCCACAGCGGCCGTCTACACCATCCCCTGGGGGATGCTGTCCAAGAAATATGTAGGGAAAACAGGCAGAAATCTTTAGGTCCTTCTGAACGAACATTGAAACGCCAGCAACAGAGATGACTTAGAGTACATGTACTCCACAGACAACACAGACCATTTAACGTACGTCTTTGTCTTCTACAGGGACTCCACCGGGACGTATGATGAACTGGAATATGGTACAACTCGCCCTCACCGAACAAGATCTTAGACGCCGATCACCGTCACCGACACCATAGAACATAAGAACATAAGAACATAAGAACGAAGGAACACTGCAGCAGTCCCACTGGCCCATGCGAGGCAGGTCCAAGTCTCCTACCGGCTTAAGCCAATGCACCCAACCTAGTCAGGTCAGGTCACATTGACTTAAGGGAGGAACACGGCATCCGACCTGGTAGCACAAGCTAATCAGGTCCATCTCACACCCACCAACACCCACTCATGTATTTATCCAACCTATTATTAAAGCTACACAACGTTCTGGCCTCTATAACTGTACTTGGGAACACTAATATTAATAAACACCATAGAACTTAAAGATAACATTAATAAACACCATAGAACATAACACTAACATTAATAAACACCATAGAACATAACACTAACATTAATAAACACCATAGAACATAACACTAGCATTAATAAACACCATAGAACATAACACTAGCATTAATAAACACCATAGAACATAACACTAGCATTAATAAACACCATAGAACATAACACTAGCATTAATAAACACCATAGACAACCAGGCAAAGCACCATCTTCCTAACAACACAGGTGTCACATGATCCCATTGTTTACCTCTCCTCATCATGACATTCTTTAGGTCACCATGCGTCACTCACACCTCACTCAGGTCACCATGCGTCACTCACACCTCACTCAGGTCACTATGCGTCACTCACACCTCACTCAGGTCACCCTGAGTCACTCACACTTCATTCTACGCCTATGTATACTGTCTTTCTATGTATACTGTCTTTCAAGTCCGATTAGATCTCACTTACCTCAGAAACAACATTCTACACAGTCTAGACCAAGACCACAACAATCGCCGGTCACAGCTCATACTACAAGCGGACAAACAGCATATCAAAAACACCAAAGCCTTCTGGAACTTTATCAAAAAAATCAGAGGCACCACTCCCACCAATAAATTCAAACACATCACCCACAACAACACACATCTCAGACCCGCAGGTTGCTACTAACATCTTCAAACACATCTGGGAGAACATCTTCCACCCTCACCCACCCCACCCTAACGCTGTTCAACACATTCAGAACATAGAACACTGGAACACTACACACACACACAAAACAACACCAGACAGCCACATCCATCTGGACTCTCTTACCTCCTCCCAAGAACTTGACACTCCTTTCACCAACACAGACGTTAAAACTCTCCTCAGACACCTTCCTCCCAAGGCCCCTGGTGCCTCTGGCCTAAACCATATTATCCTGAAACACCTTCCTGACTCTATCATTACTGCCTACACAAACCTCCTCAATGCCTCCCTTGCCTCTGGATACTCCCCTTCCCTCTTCAAAGCTGCTACTGCTGTCCTCCTTCCTAAACCCAATAAAGACCACTCTGACCCTAGAAACTATCGCCCTATCAGCCTCCTCGAAACTTTAGGAAAACTCTTTGAAAAACTCATCAATCATCGCCTTCGCAGATACCTGGAACACAATTCTCTACTTTCTGATGGCCAGTTTGGCTTCAGAACACACAGATCCACACAGGATGCCATTAACATCATTCTCAACTACACCCACATAAACACAAAACAAAGAAACAGGACAGCCCTGGTTGCAAAAGACGTTGAAAAAGCTTTTGACACTGTCTGGCACCAAGGGCTCAAGTACAAACTCTGCACTAGCTTTAACCTGCCTCTCACTATTCGTAAACTCCTCTGCAACTTCCTAGATGGCCGTACCATGAGAATAAAATTCCTAGGCTGTTACTCTGACTACTTCACACTAAATGCCGGAGTACCCCAGGGATCTGTCCTCTCCCCTACCCTCTACATTTTATACACTAACGACATTCCAACACCTGTATACCACAACTCCATCACACTAGCCTATGCAGACGACATTACACAACTTATCACTCATGCCAATATAGATACACTCACACACAAAACACAAAATGAGGTTGACAGGATAGCCATCTGGGAACAAAAATGGAGGATCAAAACCAATGCAGCTAAATCCAGCATTACGTATTTTAACTACAGGAAACGTGATCCTCCATTACCTGTCGAGCTCAGAACAGCTGACACCCGCACTTACATCCCCATCACACAATCTGTCACTGTCCTTGGCGTTAATCTTGACTACCTTCTTCGTTTACACGGACACATTCACTCAAGGCATGCAATAGCTAGTAACTCCCTTGCGGGCCTCTACAAGCTGAAACATGCCTCTCAACGCACCAAACTACACCTCTACAAATCACTAATACGTCCTCTGATAACTTACTCTCCTCTAGCCCTCTCTCTTGCAGCAAACACAAACTTGTAAAGTAAAAGGACACAAGTGCAACTAATGTGACATTTTATTGTGGCAACGTTTCGCTCTCCAGGAGCTTTATCAAGCCATTGGCTTGATAAAGCTCCTGGCTTGATAAAGCTCCTGGAGAGCGAAACGTTGCCACAATAAAATGTCACATTAGTTGCACTTGTGTCCTTTTACTTTACATATTGTCGGTAAATCTACCAACTTTATTACAAAAAACAAACTTTCTTAAACTGCAGCGTGTCCAGAACAAGGCGCTGCGCTGGGTGCCTGATGTCAGATGGGAGGACTTCGCCACAAGCGAGTCTCTCTATGCCCAATTAGACATCCCTGCGCTGAATCTGTACTGGAAGACGCTCAGTGACAGACAGATAGACAAACTTGAGACACGACATGACTACTGGGCCACTCTCCTTGACGAAGACATTCGCAGACCCACAAACCAACACAACCTTTTCTACTCCTTGCATGATCCTGCTCCTAACCCTATTTACAAATAACCTTGGATTCGCTGACAGGTACCTTCTATGACAGGTACCATTCTCTGACCCACGTTCGCCTTAGCATGGCTTAGTTCTACACTCCTCTCTAGCGCTAAACGTCGCATGTCCCTTCCTCCCCGCTCACCCCACCGGAGTCCCAACAGAAGAGCCTGAATTTCTCTTCTCAATATCTGTCCCACGATCGCCTTCGCTGCTGGGTTAAGCCCTGGCTCTATTTCTACGACTAAGAACACTCCTCTCCAGCACTATTCTTCGTCTGTCCCGTCTTCCCCGCTCATCCCATTTGGGATCTTACCTGAACTTTCGTTCGTTCGTTCGTTCTGTGTATGTTAGAAGTGATCAAGGTACTAGTAAGCAAACATTTCATAACGTCCTAGTGTTTGCTTACCTACCTCTTTAAACCAGGATAAATGATAAATTGAGTTACCTAAACATGGATATACAATCTGAGTGATGTATGACTCTCAGTGTATATACACTGAGAAGTATTTGACTTTCAGTGTACATAAAATGAAAGTTATTTAAGGTACTAACGTGTTCTTGACAGGTGGTGAATAGGTGACATGTGCCCTTAATGATGTTTGTGTTGTGAGTCCTGAGTCACACTGAGGACTCACAACACTGTGTGCTTCACTAACACTGCTTCACTAACACTGCTTCACTAACACTGCTTCACTAACACTGCTTCACTCATACTCACAAAACAGTCATGTTTAACACGTGGAAATATTCTTGAAATCTATGATGTCACATTCGTTGGCCAGAGAAGCCAAGTGTCAGTATAGTGCCTCACCCTGTGAGTCAACATAGAGGCAGTATTGGGTACAACCTCACCCTGTGAGCCAACTTAGAGGAAGTATTGGGTACTGCCTCACCCTGTGAGTCAACATAGAGGCAGTATTGGGTACAACCTCACCCTGTGAGCCAACTTAGAGGAAGTATTGGGTACTGCCTCACCCTGTGAGTCAACATAGAGGCAGTATTGGGTACAACCTCACCCTGTGAGCCAACTTAGAGGAAGTATTGGGTACTGCCTCACCCTGTGAGTCAACATAGAGGCACTGCCTCACCCTGTGAGCCAACTTAGAGGAAGTATAGGCAGTATTGGGAGGCAGTATTGGGGGTACTTAGAGGAAGTATTGGGCCTCACCCCAACATGTGGGTACAACCTCAGTGAGCCAACAACCCATAGAGGCAGTATTGGGTACTGCCTCACCCTGTGAGTCAAGATACAACATACAACATACATTATATAACATACAACAGCAGTGTGGCTTACTTCCATCTAAGTTCTGACGTCCTCCTCCAGGATGCAACCCACAAATTAACTCTTTCATATCTATTTACAGGTAAGGAATGAGGGCAGTAGGTGTAAGGGGGCCTGCCCATACGCCCTGGGATTGAACCTGGTTGCTTCTGCTGTGAACCGACAGTTCCAGCACAGCCCACGCCATAGTTTTGAGAAAGGAGGAGGCAGGTATGATTCTTGAAAACAGATAAATAAGAGGATAAGACATGAGAAGAGAGAGAGAGAGGGAGAGAGAGAGAGAGGAGGGAGAGAGGAAGGTAGAGTGTGGCCAGCAGCACCAACTGTGTTTCAGTGCTCCTCACGCCGTCCTGGGGTGTTGACTTGTGTTACTTTCTTCCCCTGGGGCGCTGACTTGTGTTACTATCTTCCCCTGGGATGTTGACTCGTGTTACTTTCTTCCCCTGGAGCGCTGACTTGTGTTATTTTCCTATTTAGGAATGGTGAAGTGTGCGTCACTGCTGTACACTGTCCTGGCTACTGATACACTGTCCCAGGTACTGATACACTGTTCCAGGTGCTGATACACTGTCCTGGCTACTGATGCACTGTCCCAGGTACTGATACACTGTCGCAGGTGCTGGTACACTGTCCCAGGTGCTCATACACCGTCCTGGGTGCTGATACACTGTCCTGGCTACTGATACACTGTCTTAGGTGCTGATACACTGTCTCAGGTGCTGATACACTGTCCCAGGTGCTGATACACTGTCTCAGATGCTGATACACTGTCCCAGGTGCTGATACACTGTCCCAGGTGCTCATACACCGTCCTGGGTGCTGATACACTGTCCTGGCTACTGATATACTATCCTGGGTACCGATACATTGTCCTGGCTACTGACACACTGTCTTAGGTGCTGATACACTGTCTTAGGTGCTGATACACTGTCTCAGGTGCTGATACACTGTCTCAGGTGCTGATACACTGTCTCAGGTGCTGATACACTGTCTCAGGTGCTGATACACTGTCTCAGGTGCTGATACACTGTCTCAGGTGCTGATACACTGTCTCAGGTGCTGATACACTGTCTCAGGTGCTGATACACTGTCCCACGTGCTCATACACTGCCCCAGGTGCTGGTACACTGCCTCAGGTGCTGGTACACTGCCCCAGGTGCTGATACACTGTCTCAGGTGCTGATACACTGTCTCAGGTGCTGATACACTGTCTCAGGTGCTGATACACTGTCTTAGGTGCTGATACACTGTCTCAGGTGCTGATACACTGTCCCACGTGCTCATACACTGCCCCAGGTGCTGGTACACTGCCCCAGGTGCTGGTACACTGCCCCAGGTGCTGATACACTGTCTCAGGTGCTGGTACACTGCCCCAGGTGCTGGTACTCTGCCCCAGGTGCTGGTACACTGCCCCAGGTGCTGGTACACTGTCTCAGGTGCTGGTACACTGCCTCAGGTGCTGGTACACTGCCCCAGGTGCTGGTACACTGCTCCAGGTGCTGGTACACTGTCCTGTATACACTGCCTGACCATAACACTGCCTCATTATGTGATGCTACAGTAATGATCAACTGTGGATTAATAAGGTTAATTATTACACTCTGATGAAGGTTATTTAATGATTTGAATACCTTAATGACCCTAGTGAACGAAGGAAGGAGAGAGAGAGAGAGAGAGAGAGAGAGAGAGAGAGAGAGAGAGAGAGAGAGAGAGAGAGAGAGAGAGAGAGAGAGAGAGAGAGAAAGAGGACTTCTTCACTGGTCGTGGATAATTCTGAGGGGGTAGTGTCCAGCTGGTTGTTGCGTTTGAGAAGAGTGCCAGCTGTGTAGTGGCACTGATTGTGTGTGTCACTACCTGCACCTTGCAGTGTCAGCAGTGTAGTGGCACTGATCGTGTGAGTGTCACCACCTGCACCTTGCAGTGCCAGCGGTGTAGTGGCACTGATCGTGTGAGTGCCACCACCTGCACCTTGCAGTGCCAGATGTGTAGTTACCCATGATAACTGCGAGGGTTAATAATCCAGGATAACCAAAGAAACCCACCCAGTGTGCTTATATCCAGTGTTGCACCCCAGGATGCCACCCACACCAGTCACCTAACAGTCAGGTGACTGTGTACTGCTAGATGAGCAGGTGAAGGAGACATCGGGAGACTTGAGTATGCTTCTCCGCCTGTGGCCAGGAATGAGCCCGGGTGAGTTGGTTGCCAACCGAGGACGCTACCACTGAGCTACCCTATTACAGCAGCATCTGTAAGACACAGCGACAAAACGCTACCGTTAACAGGGTAAGTGATCTATACTTCCCCGTTAACAGTTGTGCTCATAAATATACATATAAACACGAGTATATATATATATATATATATATATATATATATATATATATATATATATATATATATATATATATATATATATATATATATATATACCTGGAGAGGGTGTCGGGGATCAACGCCCCCGCGGCCCGGTCTGTGACCAGGCCTCATGGTGGACCAGGGTCTGATCAACCAGGCTGTTCCTGTTGGCCGCACGCAACCAGACGTACGAACCACAGCCAGGTTGGTCAGATGCTGACTTTAGGTGCCTAACTTGAAGACAGCCAGAGGTCTATTGGTAATCCCCCTTATGTATGCTGAGAGGCAGTTGAGCAGTTTTGGGCCCCTGACACTTATTGTGTTGTCTCTTACCGTCCTAGTGACACCCCTGCTTTTCACTGGGGTAATGTTGCATCATCTGCCAAGTCTTTTGCTTTCATAGGGAGTGATTTTCGTATGCAAGTTTGGTACTAATCCCTCTCACCTAATTGTACTCACCTAATTGTGGTTGCAGGGGTCGAGAGTCAGCTCCTGGCCCCGCCTCTTCACTGATCGCTACTAGGTCCTCTCTCTCTCTCCCCTCTCTCTCTCTCTCTCTCTCTCTCTCTCTCTCTCTCTCTCTCTCTCTCTCTCTCTCTCTCTCTCTCTCTCTCTCTGCTTCCTGAGCTTTGTCATACCTCGTCTTAAAGCTATGTATGATTCCTGCCTCCACTACATCACTTGCTAGGCTATTCCACTTCCTGACAACTCTGTGACTGAAGAAATACTTCCTAACATCCCTGTGACTCGTCTGAGTCTTCAGCTTCCAATTGTGACCCTTTGTTTCTGTGTCCCCTCTCTGGAACATCCTGTCTCTGTCCACCTTGTCTATTCCACGCATTATTTTGTATGTTGTTATCATGTCTCCCCTGACCCTCCTGTTCTCCAATGTCGTCAGTCCGATTTCCCTCCACCATTCTTCATAGGACATTCCCCTGGGCTCTGGAACTAGCCTTGTTGCAAACCTTTGTACTTTCTCTAATTTCTTGACTTGCTTGACAAGGTGTGAGTTCCAAACTGGTGCTGCATACTCCAATATGGGCCTGACGTACACGGTGTACAGTGTCTTGAACGATTCCTTACTAAGGTATTGGAACGCTATTCTCAGGTTTGCCAGGCGCCCATAAGCTGCAGCAGTTATCTGGTTGATGTGTGCCTCCGGAGACATGCTCGGTGTTATGGTCACCCCAAGATCTTTCTCCTTGAGTTAGGTTTGCAGCCTTTGTCCACCTAGCCTATACTCTATCTGCAGTCTTCTTTGCCCTTCCCCAATCTCCATGACTTTGCATTTGGCGGGGTTGAAATCGAGAAGTCAGTTGCTGGACCACGTGTCCAGCCTGTCCAGGTCTATTTGTAGTCCTGCCTGATCCTCATCCTCTAGGATTTTCCAAGTGTATATAATCATATATCTTTCCCGCCTGCGTTCTAGGGAGTACAGGTTTAGGAACCTCATACGTTCCCAGTAATTGAGGTGTTTTATCTCCGTTATGCGCGCCGTGAAGGTTCTCTGTACATTTTCTAGGTCAGCAATTTCACCTGCCTTGAAAGGTGCTGTTAGTGTGCAGCAATATTCCAGCCTAGATAGAACAAGCGACCTGAAGAGTGCCATCATGAGCTTGGCCTCCCTAGTTTTGAAGGTTCTCATTATCCATCCTGTCATTTTTCTAGCAGCTGCGATTGATACAATGTTATGGTCCTTGAAGGTGAGATCTTCTGACATGATCACACCCAGGTCTTTGACGTTAGTTTTTCGCTCTATTGTGTGGCTGGAATTTGTTTTATACTCCAATATAGTTTTAATTTCCTCACGTTTTCCAAATCGGAGTGATTGAAATTTCTCATCACTGAACTTCATATTGTTTTCTGCGGCCCATTGAAAGATTTGGTTGACGTCCGCCTGGAGCCTTGCAGTGTCTGCAATGTCCGCCTGGAGCCTTGCAGTGTCTGCAATGTCCGCCTGGAGCCTTGCAGTGTCTGCAATGTCCGCCTGGAGCCTTGCAGTGTCTGCAATGTCCGCCTGGAGCCTTACAGTGTCTGCAATGTCCGCCTGGAGCCTTGCAGTGTCTGCAATGTCCGCCTGGAGCATTGCAGTGTCTGCAATGTCCGCCTGGAGCCTTGCAGTGTCTGCAATGTCCGCCTGGAGCCTTGCAGTGTCTGCAATGTCCGCCTGGAGCCTTGCAGTGTCTGCAATGGAAGACACTGTCATGCAGATTCGGGTGTCATCTGCAAAGGAAGACACGGTGCTGTGGCTGACATCCTTGTCTATGTCAGTTATGAGGATGAGAAACAAGATGGGAGCGAGTACTGTGCCTTGTGGAACAGAGCTTTTCACCGTAGCCGCCTCAGACTTTACTCTGTTGACTACTACTCTTTGTGTTCTGTTTGTGAGGAAATTATAGATCCATCTACCGACTTTTCCTGTTATTCCTTTATCACTCATTTTGTGCGCTGTAAGTAAAACTGGTCAATTAGCAAGAACTCATTTAACATTAAGTCCTTTCTAAAATTTTCTCTTACACGTTTAAAGATACACTTTTTTCATTTATGTTAATGTAAAAATTAATAATTTTATACCATAAGAACCTTAGAAAACTGGCCTAACCTTATTGAAACAAGCTCAATTTAATTTAGCATAATCTAAATATATTTTAGATAACTTTACAATAATTTAATAATAAACAAACACATTGAAATTTTTTTTTCGTTAGGCTCAGAATGATTTTTGCGAAATTATTGCATATACGAGTTTTCGCTTGAATTTTCGGCAAGAAGAGCGTTGCTATTTAAGCTAAAATCACAAATTTTACCTATTCGCCACCAGGCTTCCCAGCTTATGCGGCATTTGTGGCCGAGTGGATAAGAGCGCTGCCTGGGAATCTTGTCCGTCTCAGTAGCAGTATCGAGTCCTGCTGACTGCGATCTTTCTTTGTATATACCCGCTTGTTTCTGCGTGGTGCATTGATATTATCACACTATTCCCACCAAGGCATACTTTCACCCTCAGTCACTCCATCACTGTCTTGCCAGAAGTGTGCTTTACACTACAGTTTTTAAACTGCAACATATATATATATATATATATATATATATATATATATATATATATATATATATATATATATATATATATAGAGAGAGAGAGAGAGAGAGAGAGAGAGAGAGAGAGAGAGAGAGAGAGAGAGAGGTAGTGATAATAACCTAGAATATTCATATATTCTGACCAGCGTCATGACCAAAAGTGGTCTCAGACCACTGTAGATATTAGGTTAAATTATTCCAGGTCCGGAATTAATATTTATATTTCTCGTTGGATTATTAATAATACAGAATGTGAAATATATTATACTGGAATATAGCTGCAAGACCAGGACCAGTGTGTTGTATCCTAGGTGGAAGACCAGGACCAGTGTGTTGTATCCTAGCTGCAAGACCAGGACCAGTGTGTTGTATCCTAGCTGCAAGACCAGGACCAGTGTGTTGTATCCTAGCTGCAAGACCAGGACCAGTGTGTTGTATCCTAGCTGCAAGACCAGGACCAGTGTGTTGTATCCTAGGTGCAAGACCAGGACCAGTGTGTTGTACCTTAGGTGCAAGACCAGGACCAGTGTGTTGTATCCTAGGTGCAAGACCAGGACCAGTGTGTTGTACCTTAGGTGCAAGACCAGGACCAGTGTGTTGTATCTTAGGTGCAAGACCAGGACCAGTGTGTTGTATCTTAGGTGGAAGACCAGGACCAGTGTGTTGTATCCTAGGTGGAAGACCAGGACCAGTGTGTTGTACCTTAGGTGCAAGACCAGGACCAGTGTGTTGTATCTTAGGTGCAAGACCAGGACCAGTGTGTTGTATCTTAGGTGCAAGACCAGGACCAGTGTGTTGTATCCTAGGTGCAATACCAAGACCAGTGTGTTGTACCTTAGGTGCAGGACCAGTGTGTTGTATCCTAGGTGCAATACCAAGACCAGTGTGTTGTACCTTAGGTGCAGGACCTGGCCAGTGTGTCGTACCTTAGATGCAGGACCTGGCCAGTGTGTCGTACCTTAGATGCAGGACCTGGCCAGTGTGTCGTACTTTAGATGCAGGACCTGGCCAGTGTGTCGTACCTTAGATGCAGGACCTGGCCAGTGTGTCGTACTTTAGATGCAGGACCTGGCCAGTGTGTCGTACTTTAGATGCAGGACCTGGCCAGTGTGTCGTACCTTAGATGCAGGACCTGGCCAGTGTGTCGTACTTTAGATGCAGGACCTGGCCAGTGTGACGTACCTTAGCTGCACTCTGTGTACGGTGTCTGCCTACACTCCCTCTCTACCTCTTATTGTGTTCATGGAGAAGCCCTAAGCTGTCAGGGGTCACCACCTTTACAAAAGTGGTATCTGTTGCCTTGAGTAACCTGCTGAGTACTTCCTACATCTCTCCAGTATCATCAGTACTCACCTATATGTGCTTGCAAGGGTCGAGTCACAGCTCCTGGCCTTTCCCTGTGAGTGCCACAAGTAGATGCTCGGTTTACGGTCTCTCAGTGGTCTGAAAGAAAGATCATAGTGTCAGTAGTCTGAGATGTTTTAATCTTGGAGCGAGGTCCATCTGGATCACCTGTACCACCTGGACCAACTGGACCACCTGGACCACCTGGGCCACCTGGACCAACTGGACCAACTGGACCACCTGGACCACCTGGACCAACTGGACCACCTGGACCAACTGGACCACCTGGACCAACTGGACCAACTGGACCAACTGGACCAACTGGACCACCTGGACCAACTGGACCACCTGGACCAACTGGACCACCTGGACCAACTGGACCACCTGGACCACCTGGACCAACTGAACCACCTGGACTAACTGGACCACCTGGACCAACTGGACCACCTGGACCAACTGGACCAACTGGACCAACTGGACCACCTGGACCACCTGGACCACCTGGCCCAACTGGACCACCTGGACCAACTGGACCACCTGGACCAACTGGACCAACTGGACCACCTGGACCAACTGGACCACCTGGACCAACTGGACCAACTGGACCACCTGGACCACCTGGACCAACTGGATCACCTGGACCAACTGGACCAACTGGACCACCTGGCCCAACTGGACCACCTGGACCAACTGGACCACCTGGACCAACTGGACCAACTGGACCACCTGCACCAACTGGACCAACTGGACCAACTGGACCACCTGGACCACCTGGACCACCTGGACCAACTGGATCACCTGGACCACCTGGACCAACTGGACCACCTGGACCACCTGGACCAACTGGACCACCTGGACCACCTGGACCAACTGGACCAACTAAACCACCTGGACCAACTGGACCACCTGGACCAAATGGACCAACTGGACCAACTGGACCACCTGGACCACCTGGACCACCTGGCCAAACTGGACCACTTGGACCAACTGGACCACCTGGACTAACTGGACCAACTGGACCACCTGGACCACCTGGACCAACTGGACCACCTGGACCAACTGGACCACCTGGACCAACTGTACCACCTGGACCACCTGGACCAACTGGACCACCTGAACCATCTGGACCAACTGGACCACCTGGACCACCTGGACCATCTGGACCAACTGGACCACCTGGACCAACTGGACCAGCTGGACCACCTAGGCCACCTGGACCAACTGGACCAACTGGACCATCTGGACCAACTGGACCACCTGGACCAACTGGACCACCTGGACCACCTGGACCACTTGGACCAACTGGATCACCTGGACCACCTGGACCAACTGTACCACCTGGACCAACTGGACCAACTGGACCAACTGGACCATCTGGACCAACTGGAGCACCTGGACCACCTGGACCAACTGGACCACCTGGACCAACTGGACCACCTGGACCAACTGGACCACCTGGACCACCTGGACCAAGTGGACCAACTGGACCACCTGGAAGAACTGGACCACCTGGACCACCTGGACCACCTGAACCACCTGGACCACCTGGACCACCTGGACCAACTGGACCAACTGGACCAACTGGACCACCTGGACCACCTGGACCAACTGGGCCACCTGGACTCATACACAACTTTTTTGTTGTTAAAGCTGAACCTGTTTAAATTTATTTAATTAAAGTTCTATTACTTTCAATATTTACAAATGTACACACACACACACACACACACACACACACACACACACACACACACACACCGTGGGTCCGTGGGGTGCAGACGTGGGTAACAAGGCTCCGAGAACCTTAGCGTTGTAAGGCGAGCAATAACAGCTAGCAGTAATCAGTGGTAGTGGAACGTCAGTGAACAATACTACGAGTGATAATTAAAGTTATTAGCTAAAAAAAGTGAGAGGAAAGCTGAAATCAAAATATTTCAAAGCACAAACCGTTGGGAGTCTTAGGCGCTGTTGCCACATTGGCAGCGGTAGGCCTGAAGGAGTGACGTCACGACAAGTTGTGTGCCATTATACATATAAAGTGAAGTGTGTATAATGTGAAGTGTATACTATCATCAGTGAAGAGTGAAATCACGTGAGGAAGCGGGATGTATGAGAATATATGGTTATAAACATCACGGGTGAAGGATCTCCAAAATAGGGATTTAAGGCCTACGTACGACGACTTCATCATCAGCAGCTGGCAACTTGTCACCGCACCATTGAGCGCAAGTTTCATTCGCCTATTTGTGGTTTGCATGTTGAAGGCCCTGGCTGGCCTTGCATACTGTTTGATACTGGTCACTCATTCCTGCAAGCTATTACCAGAATTAGAATAGAAATAGCATAGACATAGTGAATATAGTGTTGACAAGTGTGAGAAGGTAGAGTCCAGTGAGGAGTAGAGTAGTATTAATTCCAGTAGTTATTAGCAGTAAGAATACTTAGGAAGCTAGGAAGTCCTCTCCCAATGTGAACATGGAACAGGATAATAACCAGCAATAATTGATACTTAAATCCAGACACACACACACACAAGGCAAGTAACTTACTATAAGCTAGGTGGTGGGACAAGCTTTTAAGGGCAACATTGTAAGACGGTGCAAGGGTCAAGTCCCAGGAGGGTTGTGGTCAGGTCACAAGAAGTTTCAGCCAGTCATTACACCGCACAAGACACCTCTCACACACACACACACACTCACACACACACAGGGGTAGGGCAGTGTTACTACCAGTAGTTATTAGCAGTAAGAATACTTAGGAAGGTAGGAAGTCCTCTCTCAATGTGAACAAGGAATATGATAATAACCAGCAACAATTAATACGTAAATTCAGAAAGGGCAATAAGTGGAGAGAGTAGCATAATTGGGAAAGATAAATGAGACTAAATTTGTGCCTACACGACGGATCTTTCAACCACACCACCTACTCCCCCCTAACCATCCCTCCCTCACACACAAGCACACACACACAAGGGTAGACACTCATAGAAGCTCTAGGCCCTAGTAGCAAGTTCCGCTTTTTATAACCCAGAATTACTGGTATGTGTTAGCAGTATCTCCCCCTCACACCTCCCCCATACACACGAACACACACATATACACACATACACACACCTGCACTAGGACAATATGGTAACTAGGTGAATACACACACACACACACACACACATGCACATACACACACACACACACACACACACACACACACACACACACACACAAACACACACACACACACACACACACACCACCACTTGACACAAACACTTGACACAAACACGTACCCCCCCTCCCCTAACCACCTCTCCCCCTTCCCTAACCACCTCACCTTAGCCACCTACCCCTCCCCCAAACCACCTAACCCCTCCCCAAACCATCTAACCCCCCAACTACCTCCCTCCAAACACAATCCTCCCCCTCCCCCATAACCATCCATCCCCTCTCTCTCTCAAACATGTACTCCCCCCTCCCCTATCCACCTCTCCCCCTTCCCTAACCACCTAACCCTAGTCACCTACCCGTCCCCCAAACCATCTAACCCCCTCCCCCAACTATCTCTACCCCTCCAATAACCATCCTCCCCCTCCCTCATAACCATCCATCGCCTCTCCTCCTAACCATCTATTCCCCTCCCCCTAAATACCCATCCCCCCTTCTGTGGAGCAACGGGGGAACCTAGAACCAGAATGAGGACAAGGGGCTTCAAGGACGAATCTGGGAGGGAGGAATGGGAGGCAGAGCTCAAAAAAAGGGAGGAAGACTGGGGAAGGAGACTAGATGAGCTGGAAAGGAAGATGGAAGAGAGGTTAGCAGCAGAATGCAGAAGGTGGAAGCAACAGGCCACAGCAGCAGAAATCAAGATAGAGAGATTAGAAGAGGAGCTGAGACATCTGAAACAGCATAGAGACAAAGATATTACAGAAGTAGCATCGGTAATGGCTACATCAGACACAGACAACAGGTCTGTAGGGAGCATGGAAACTAAACTGTATGCAGAGGTCCTGTCAAACCCACATGGGGCCAAAACAAAGACAGAGAGCACACTAGGACAGAATGAGAGGTTGGAAGACATTGAAGGAATGAAGACATGTGCAGGGACCATACCAGATACCTGTGGGGGCCAGGAACAGGTGAGCAGGAAGGACAAACCAAGAAGCATAGGGGCCATAACTAGGGAAGGGACTGAAGGAAGGAACACTCCACGGGAAGGAACTAAAACACATCAGAGGATGCAATGGGAGTCACAGTGGGAGGTGGAAAGGGAGAGATCCGTGTTTGTCTATGGGCTAGACGAAGCTAAAGGGGAAACTTATGATGAAAGAAAGCAGGAGAAGAAAAAAGCAATTGAAGACATCATGAAGGTGATAGGCGAGGGGGAAATGACCAAGGTGGCAAATTTTCGGAGAATCGGGTGGTTCACAAAGAAAAGGAATCGGCCTCTCAAAGTAATTTTCAAGGCAGAATCAACCCGAACCATGATCCTACAGGAGAAAGGACGGCTGAGAGGCAAGCAGGAGTTCCGGAGTGTGTACCTCGATCGAGACAGAACACAGGACGAAAGGAAGACGATGAAAGAGAGAGTTCAAAAACGAAAGGAGAAATGGTAGGAAATGAAAAAGGAGAGCAGAATAACCCAGGATCAAATGGAAGGACAAGCACACCCCCAGAAACACCTGCAGAAGGACTCCAGCCACGACACCCCCAAGGCAACTGAACAATCCAAACCAACCATCACACACTGATCCCTCTGTTCCCACCCCCCACACCAGAGTTACAGTATTAGAACATAGTTGAAGGTTTGGTACACAAATGCAGATGGATTAACGAATAAACATGAGGAATGGCAAGAAAGAATCAATGAGAAGTCCCCACACATCATAGCAGTTACAGAAACAAAACTCACTGAGACAATAACAGATGCAATCTTCTCACCAGGATACCAGATCATGAGGAAAGATAGAAGGGGCAGAGGGGGAGGTAGGGTTGCTCTGCTCATAAAAAACAGATGGAAATTCGAGAAAATGGAAGGCATAGATGAGATGGGAGAAAGAGAC
Organism: Cherax quadricarinatus; assembly: GCF_038502225.1. NCBI lineage: Eukaryota > Metazoa > Arthropoda > Malacostraca > Decapoda > Parastacidae > Cherax > Cherax quadricarinatus. The sequence goes on from NC_091325.1 coordinate 738,111, forward strand.
TACATAGTAGGTACGCTTCAGTCTGGGGAACACAAAGTGGTCATTGCAGTGATGTATAATGTACCACAGACCTGCAGGAAGCCAAGAGAGGAATATGAAGAGAGCAACAGAGCAATGGTGGACACACTTGCTGAGGTGGCAAGAAGAGCTCACTCCAGCAGAGCAAAGTTGCTGGTTATGGGGGATTTCAACCACAGGGAGATTGACTGGGAAAACCTGGAGCCACATGGGGGTCCCAAAACATGGAGAGCCAGGATGTTGGACGTGGTGCTGGAAAAGTTCATGCACCAACATGTTAAGGACACTACCAGAGTGAGAGGGGAGGATGAACCAGCAAGATTGGACCTTGTGTTCACCCTGGGCAGCTCAGACATTGAGGACATCAAGTATGAGAGTCCCCTAGGAGCTAGCGACCACGTGGTTCTGTGCTTTGAATACATAGTAGAGCTGCAAGTGGAGAGAATAACAGGAGTTGAATGGGAAAAGCCTGAGTATAAAAGAGGGGACTACATAGGGTTGAAGAACTTCCTGTGGGAGGTCCAGTGGGACAGAGAACTGGCAGGAAAACCAGTAAATGAAATGATGGAATATGTAACAACAAAATGCAAGGAGGCAGTGGAAAGGTTTATTCCCAAGGGCAACAGTAACAACGGGAAGACCAGAACGAGCCCCTGGTTTACCCGACGGTGTAAGGAGGCAAAAACAAAGTGCAATAGAGAATGGAAAAAGTACAGAAGGCAGAGAACACACGAAAATAGGGAGATCAGTCGCAGAGCCAGGAATGAGTATGCACTGGTAAGGAGGGAGGCCCAGCGACAGTATGAAAATGACACAGCATCGAGAATCAAGACTGACCCGAAACTGTTGTATAGCCACATCAGGAGGAAGACAACAGTCAAAGACCAGGTGATCAGATTAAGGACAGAAGGGGGAGAACTCACAAGAAATGATCAGGAGGTATGTGATGAGCTGAACAGGAGATTTAAGGAAGTTTTTACAGTAGAGACAGGAAGGGCTGTGGGAAGACAGCACAGAAGGGAACTTCAAGAGGGAATATACCAACAAGTGTTGGATGACATACGAACAACCGAGGAGGAGGCGAAGAAGCTCCTAAGTGACCTTGACACCTCAAAGGTGATGGGACCGGACAACATCTCCCCATGGGTCCTTAGAGAAGGAGCAGAGATGCTGTGTGTGTCTCTAACCACAATCTTCAACACATCCCTTGAAACTGGGCAACTACCTGAGAAATGGAAGACAGCTAATGTAGTCCCCATATTTAAGAAAGGAAACAGAAACGAGGCGCTAAACTACAGACCTGTGTCTCTGACGTGTATTGTGTGCAAAGTCATGGAGAAGATTATCAGGAGGAGAGTGGTCGAACACCTGGAAAGGAACAAGATTATAAATGAAAACCAGCATGGGTTCATGGAAGGCAAATTGTGTATCACAAACCTCCTGGAGTTTTATGACAAGGTAACAAAAGTAAGACACGAGAGAGAGGGGTGGATAGATTGCGCTTTTCTAGACTGCAGGAAGGCCTTTGACACAGTTCCCCACAAGAGATTAGTGCAGAAGCTGGAGGATCAGGTGCATGCAAAAGGGAGGGCACTGCAATGGATCAGGGAATACCTGACAGGGAGGCAGCAACGAGTCATGGTACGTGAAGAGGTATCACAGTGGGCGCCTGTGACGAGCGGGGTCCCACAGGGGTCAGTTCTAGGACCAGTGCTATTTTTGATATATGTGAACGACATGATGGAAGGAATAGACTCTGAAGTGTCCCTGTTCGCAGATGATGTGAAGTTGATGAGAAGAATAAAATCGGATGAGGATGAGGCAGGACTGCAAAGAGACCTGGACAGGCTGGACATGTGGTCCAGAAACTGGCTTCTCGAATTCAGTCCTGCCAAGTGCAAAGTCATGAAGATTGGGGAGGGGCAAAGAAGACCGCAGACAGAGTATAGGCTAGGTGGACAAAGACTACAGACCTCACTCAGGGAGAAAGACCTTTGGGTGACCATAACACCGAGCACGTCACCGGAGGCACACATCAACCAAATAACTGCTGCAGCATACGGGCTCCTGGCAAACCTGAGAATAGCGTTCCGATACCTAAATAAGGAATCGTTCAAGACACTGTACACTGTATATGTTAGGCCCATACTGGAGTATGCAGCACCAGTCTGGAACCCACACCTGGTCAAGCACGTCAAGAAGTTAGAGAAAGTACAAAGGTTTGCAACAAGGCTAGTCCCAGAGCTCAGGGGAATGTCGTACGAGGAAAGGTTGAGGGAAATCGGACTGACGACACTGGAGGACAGAAGGGTCAGGGGAGACATGATAACGACATACAAGATACTGCGGGGAATAGATAAGGTGGACAGAGATAGGATGTTCCAGAGAGGGGACACAGGAACAAGGGGTCACAACTGGAAGCTGAAGACTCAGACGAGTCACAGGGACGTTAGGAAGTATTTCTTCAGTCATAGAGTCGTCAGGAAGTGGAATAGCCTAGCAAGTGAAGTAGTGGAGGCAGGAACCATACATAGTTTTAAGAAGAGGTATGATAAAGCTCAGGAAGCAGAGAGAGAGAGAGAGAGGACCTAGTAGCAATCAGTGAAGAGGCGGGGCCAGGAGCTGAGTCTCGACCCCTGCAACCACAATTAGGTGAAGACAATTAGGTGAATACACTCACACACACACACACACACACACACACAGTCTAAGGTGCCAGAGACTACAAACCTCACTCAAGGAAAAAGATCTTGGGGTGAGTATAACACCAGGCACATCTGAAGCGCACATCAACCAAATAACTGCTGCAGCATATGGGCGCCTGGCAAACCTCAGAACAGCATTCCGACATCTTAATAAGGAATCGTTCAGGACCCTGTACACCGTGTACGTTAGGCCCATATTGGAGTATGCGGCACCAGTTTGGAACCCACACCTAGCCAAGCATATAAAGAAACTAGAGAAAGTGCAAAGGTTTATAACAAGACTAGTCCCAGAGCTAAGAGGTATGTCCTACGAGGAGAGGTTAAGGGAAATCAACCTGACGACACTGGAGGACAGGAGAGATAGGGGGGACATGATAACGACATACAAAATACAGAGAGGAATTGACAAGGTGGACAAAGACAGGATGTTCCAGAGATTGGACACAGTAACAAGGGGACACAGTTGGAAGCTGAAGACACAGATGAATCACAGGGATGTTAGGAAGTATTTCTTCAGCCACAGAGTTGTCAGGAAGTGGAATAGTTTGGGAAGCGATGTAGTGGAGGCAGGATCCATACATAGCTTTAAGCAGAGGTATGATAAAGCTCACGGCTCAGGGAGAGTGACCTAGTAGCGACCAGTGAAGAGGCGGGGCCAGGAGCTATGAATCGACCCCTGCAACCTCAACTAGGTGAGTACACACACACAGTGTGGATACATTCGTGTACTCCCGTGTACTAGCTAGAGTACAGACAGTAGAGGACAGGAAGAAGATAACAGTTATATTAAGTCCTGACTGCAACTATTATGGCATCAGTGTAAATCAATTTGGCGCCGTTTAACCCATTTTGACTCAGGTTTAAAAAATTTGGCGCCGGTCTAAACCATTTTGGCGCCGGTCTAAACCATTTTGGCGCCGGTCTAAACCATTTTGGCGCCGGTCTAAACCATTTTGGCGCCAGTTTAACCCATTTTCGTGAGTCTTTGTCGCCCGAAATCCAATTATCTTCCGATAGTCGAAAACTTTCGCTGGAATATCCTGTATCAACTTAATGGAGGGAGAGATGGAGGGAGGGAGAGAGGGAGGGAGAGAGGGAGAGAGGGAGGGAGAGAGGGAGAGAGGGAGAGAGGGAGAGAGAGAGGGAGAGAGAGGGAAGGAGGGTTGGAGAGAGGGAGGGAGGGAGACTTAGGTAGGGAGAGGTGATATATGTGGGGGTGAAAGAGAGAGAGGGGGATAATGAATTAAGGAGGAAGACAGGGAGAGTGAGGGTGAGAGAGTTAGAGAGGTAGAGAGGGGAAGAGGAAGGAAGAGAGAGAGAGAGAGAGAGAGAGACAGAGAGAGAGAGAGAGAGAGAGAGAGAGAGAGAGAGAGAGAGAGAGAGAGAGAGAGAGAGGAGAGTTGATCCTTGTCCATCCCCACACATCTACCATACTGTACAATGATCTACCATACTATACCATACTGTACCATGATCTACCATACTATACCATACTGTACCATGATCTACCATACTATACCATACTGTACCATGATCTACCATACTATACCATACTGTACCATGATTTACCATACTATAACATACTGTACCATGATCTACTATACAATACCATACTGTACCATGATCTACCATACAATACCATGCTCTACCATATTGTACCATGATCTACCATACTATATTATGCTGTACCATGATTTACCATACAGTACCATACTGCATCATGATCTACCATACAATACCATACTGCACCATGATCTACCATACTATACCATACTGTACCATGATGTACCATACTATACAATACTGTACCATGATCTACCATACAATACCATACTGAACCATGATCTATCATACAATACCATACTGAACCATGATCTATCATACAATACCATACTGTACCATGATCTACTATACAATACAATACTGTACCATGATCTACCATACAATACCATACTGTACCATGATCAACCATACTATACCATACTGTACCATGATTTACCATACTATACCATACTGTACCATGATCCACCATACTAAATCATACTGTACCATGATTTACCATACTATAACATACTGTACCATGATCTACCATACTATACCATGATCTACCATACAATACCATACTGTACCATGATCTACCATACTATATCATAGTGAACCATGATTTACCATACTATAACATACTGTACCATGATCTACCATACAATACCATACTGCACCATGATCTACCATACAGTACCATATTGTACCATGATCTACCATACTATATCATAGCGTACCATGATCTACTATACAATACCATACTGCACCATGATCTACCATACTATACCATGATCTACTATACAATACCATACTGTACCATGATCTACCATACTGTACCATGATCTACCATACAATACCATACTGTACCATGATTTACCATACTATACCATACTGTACCATGATCCACCATACTAAATCATACTGTACCATGATTTACCATACTATAACATACTGTACCATGATCTACCATACTATACCATGATCTACCATACAATACCATACTGTACCATGATCTACCATACTATATCATAGTGAACCATGATTTACCATACTATAACATACTGTACCATGATCTACCATACAATACCATACTGCACCATGATCTACCATACAGTACCATATTGTACCATGATCTACCATACTATATCATAGCGTACCATGATCTACTATACAATACCATACTGCACCATGATCTACCATACTATACCATGATCTACTATACAATACCATACTGTACCATGATCTACCATACTGTACCATGATCTACCATACAATACCATACTGTACCATGATTTACCATACTATATCATAGTGTACCATGATTTACCATACTATAACATACTGTACCATGATCTACCATACAATACCATACTGCACCATGATCTACCATACAGTACCATGATCTACCATACTAAATCATAGTGTACCATGATTTACCATACTATAACATACTGCACCATGATCCACCATACAATACCATACTGTACCATGATCTACCATACTAAATCATAGTGTACCATGATTTACCATACTATAACATACTGCACCATGATCTACCATACAATACCATACTGCACCATGATCTACCATACAGTACCATACTGTACCATGATCTACCATACTAAATCATAGTGTACCATAATTTACCATACTATAACATACTGCACCATGTGTTGCAACCCCTGAATGGGTTGCAATGATTAATATGTATTTATATAATTATTACCTTTTCATATAATTTTATATTGCTTATGTTTGTGATAATAGCTAAATCGTAAATGTATTGCTTTATATTGTTATTTGACTTAGTTATGTTGTTAGGTAGGATGTAACACATATATTATGTGCTCAAAGTTCAAGTCTTGATTGTCTAACTACTGTAATTATCGCTCTTTCTCGTTAGACTGCCGGCTTCTGTTGCTGAGCTGCAGCGACCCACTGAGCTATCACGTGATCGAGGGGGGGTGTCCTCACCTCGCCTGAAGTATTCAGTCTGGTCTAGACTCTCTTGGTGGTTGGACAGATTGTCTGTCTCATTATTGTTGTATGTTCTGTAGAACTCTGTTCACAGAACACTGTCGAGACTTAGTGATTTTCGACGTTGTACTGAGGTTGTGTGTCGCTTAGACACTCTGAGCAACTCAGGTCCTGAGCTGTAGCTTCTGACCTAACTTGTACTGGTATCTGTGTACTATCACAGTCGGTGATTTTCTTACGCTGAACTTAGATTCAGTAGTATGGGAGTTTGGTGACTTTTGTGGAGGATCTGCTGATGGTCCCTACTTAGTGTCTTTATATTATCTCCTTGTTCCTGACTCTGTGTCACTTTGCTTGTTATATTGCTATTGGGCTTAGCATTCTTTTTATTGTTCAAGCAGACTGTTCTGATTGCCAGTTGGTCAAGAAGTTAGTTTATTTGAGGACTTTGTCAGTCACTTGTTTAAGTCTAGTCGAGTCGTGAGACATAGCGAACTACTTAGAGCACTTACACACATACACACACTTATTTGTATTATTAAATGTTAATGTACCAGACGGTACTTAAGACTTATAAATGTGATATGTGCTTTCAGCACAATACTACTGTATACGAGAGAAGTGATTATTATTAATTTGTTTGAATTGATTAATTTAATTTAATTTGATGATATACCTCTAGACGATACTTAGTAAATTTATTAAATTTTAATTTCTCTAGTTAGTAGCCTACCAGTTGTAATCCTGAAGCACTATTGAATCATACTGAATTCTAATGGATAATTGGACCAGGATACTGACTAATTGTTACGAAAACCCAGTAACAGGCTGGATGCTAGAAGGGCAGTCCTTTCTAGTATTTACTGGAGATCTCTAAGCTTTTAGAATCGCGTTTTTTGTAACACCATGATCTACCATACAATACCATACTGTATCATAATCTACCATACAATACCATACTGTCCCATGATTTACCATACTATAACATACTGTACCATGATCTACCATACAATACCATACTGTATCATAATCTACCATACAATACCATACTGTACCATGATTTACCATACTATAACATACTGTACCATGATCTACCATACAATACCATACTGCACCATGATCTACCATACAATAACATACTGCACCATGATCTACCATACAATACCATACTGCACCATGATCTACCATACAATACCATACTGTAGCATGATCTACCATACAATACCATACTGCACCATGATCTACCATACAATACCATACTGCACCATGATCTACCATACAATACCATACTGCACCATGATCTACCATACAATACCATACTGCACCATGATCTACCATACAATAACATACTGCACCATGATCTACCATACAATACCATACTGCACCATGATCTACCATACAATACCATACTGTAGCATGATCTACCATACAATACCATACTGCACCATGATCTACCATACAATACCATACTGCACCATGATCTACCATACAATACCATACTGTAGCATGATCTACCATACAATACCATACTGCACCATGATCTACCATACAATACCATACTGCACCATGATCTACCATACAATACCATACTGCACCATGATCTACCATACAATACCATACTGCACCATGATCTACCATTGTTGCGTACAGGGCCACTACTTAAGCCTGTTCAGCACTTTCTTGCAACAAATAAACAAGATTGAATATCCTGTTCTAGATAAAATCATTCAAGGTTCAGTAGTCAACAATCACAATGTTTCTTTCCGGTTTTTTATTAAGTTTCTTAATAAACCATAGAAGGGTTTTATATTAAGTTTAAAAAGGTCGCACCATAAAACAGTACTCATGAAATTTACACTTAAGTTCACTTAAAAGATAATACACAGTATTATCTTGATTATAGTACTGAACGGCTCTAGTATCATAACACCTTCTCTTCACATAATAACACTTTACTTAACTCAATCCAAATGAGACAGAAGACGTAACACTTCAATAATAATTCACTCTTATTCAACTTTCATAATATACTAAGTGAGATTAGGAATATTTTACACTTAAAGGAATTTTGAGGCGAGTCTGTCTCCCATGACTTTTTCACCGTCCTCTTTGAACCAATACTGCTTAAATTCACTCCTAGCAGAGCTAGGGACAATCACCAGCGTCTCCAAAACAGCAACACACACTTCGTCCGAGACGTTTCTGTCAGATACCGTCCGAGGTACTGGAGGGTCACTAGGGAACCTCATGTGGGACCAGAAGTTTAAATCCAGGAATCAGGGAGCTTCCCTCACGAGAGGTGAGGAAGGTAAGAACTGAACTCTGAGGCTTTACCAGCCCACTTTGCCTCGGTCGGAGCAGGGGTCGAGCAGCTCAAAACACCTACTGGTGCTTGGCCAGGTCACCAGCAGGGGTCGAGCAGCTCAGAACACCTACTGGTGCTTGGCCAGGTCACCAGCAGGGGTCGAGCAGCTCAGAACACCTACTGGTGCTTGGCCAGGTCACCAGCAGGGGTCGAGCAGCTCAGAACACCTACTGGTGCTTGGCCAGGTCACCAGCAGGGGTCGAGCAGCTCAGAACACCTACTGGTGCTTGGCCAGGTCACCAGCAGGGGTCGAGCAGCTCAGAACACCTACTGGTGCTTGGCCAGGTCACCAGCAGGGGTCGAGCAGCTCAAAACACCTACTGGTGCTTGGCCAGGTCACCAGCAGGGGTCGAGCAGCTCAAAACACCTACTGGTGCTTGGCCAGGTCACCAGCAGGGGTCGAGCAGCTCAAAACACCTACTGGTGCTTGGCCAGGTCACCAGCAGGGGTCGAGCAGCTCAAAACACCTACTGGTGCTTGGCCAGGTCACCAGCAGGGGTCGAGCAGCTCAAAACACCTACTGGTGCTTGGCCAGGTCACCAGCAGGGGTCGAGCAGCTCAAAACACCTACTGGTGCTTGGCCAGGTCACCAGCAGGGGTCGAGCAGCTCAAAACACCTACTGGTGCTTGGCCAGGTCACCAGCAGGGGTCGAGCAGCTCAAAACACCTACTGGTGCTTGGCCAGGTCACCAGCAGGGGTCGAGCAGCTCAAAACACCTACTGGTGCTTGGCCAGGTCACCAGCAGGGGTCGAGCAGCTCAAAACACCTACTGGTGCTTGGCCAGGTCACCAGCAGGGGTCGAGCAGCTCAAAACACCTACTGGTGCTTGGCCAGGTCACCAGCAGTTGACACTAATTAAATGACCTACCTAAATACAAAGCTAAGTAATACGACCAGATAATATTATAAAGTCGAGTAAATCTATTTTAGCTACTCATGGAATTACTCCTGAATATAATATTAAGTGAAATAGCAAAAATAACATGTAATAGTATACCATTGTGATAATAAGAAGAAAATGAACAAAATGAACAAAAGGGTGTAACAACCATACAGTACCATACTGCACCATGATCTACCATACAGTACCATACTGCACCATGATCTACCATACAGTACCATACTGCACCATGATCTACCATACAGTACCATACTGCACCATGATCTACCATACAATACCATACTGCACCATGAACTACCATACAGTACCATACTGCACCATGAACTACCATACAATACCATACTGCACCATGATCTACCATACAGTACATACTGCACCATGATCTACCATACAGTACCATACTGCACCATGATATACCATGATACAGCTCCATCACTGACACAATAATAAGTACTTTAAACAATTTAAACTGTCATGTCAATTCGTCTTAGTCATAAAATTCCTCGATTTATATTTCCCACTGATAATAATATCCCTCCCTATGTTCCTTTAGCTGGTAACACTGTGTCAGGGGTACACCACCAGCTGGTAACACTGTGTCAGGGGTATACCACCTGCTGGTAACACTGTGTCAGGGGTACACCACCAGCTGGTAACACTGTGTCAGGGGTACACCACCAGCTGGTAACACTGTGTCAGGGGTACACCACCTGCTGGTAACACTGTGTCAGGGGTACACCACCAGCTGGTAACACTGTGTCAGGGGTACACCACCAGCTGGTAACACTGTGTCAGGGGTACACCACCAGCTGGTAACACTGTGTCAGGGGTACACCACCTGTTGGTAACACTGTGTCAGGGGTACACCACCTGCTGGTAACACTGTGTCAGGGGTACACCACCAGCTGGTAACACTGTGTCAGGGGTACACCACCAGCTGGTAACACTGTGTCAGGGGTACACCACCTGCTGGCAACACTGTGTCAGGGGTACACCACCAGCTGGTAACAGTGTGTCAGGGGTACACCACTAGCTGGTAACACTGTGTCAGGGGTACACCACCAGCTGGTAACACTGTGTCAGGGGTACACCACCAGCTGGTAACACTCTGTCAGGGGTACACCACCAGCTGGTAACACTGTGTCAGGGGTACACCACCAGCTGGTAACACTGTGTCAGGGGTACACCACCTGCTGGCAACACTGTGTCAGGGGTACACCACCAGCTGGTAACAGTGTGTCAGGGGTACACCACTAGCTGGTAACACTGTGTCAGGGGTACACCACCAGCTGGTAACACTGTGTCAGGGGTACACCACCAGCTGGTAACACTGTGTCAAGGGTACACCACCTGCTGGTAACACTGTGTCAGGGGTACACCACCTGCTGGTAACACTGTGTCAGGGGTACACCACCAGCTGGTAACACTGTGTCAGGGGTACACCACCAGCTGGTAACACTGTGTCAGGGGTACACCACCTGCTGGCAACACTGTGTCAGGGGTACACCACCAGCTGGCAACACTGTGTCAGGGGTACACCACCAGCTGGTAACACTGTGTCAGGGGTACACCACCAGCTGGTAACACTGTGTCAAGGGTACACCACCTGCTGGTAACACTGTGTCAGGGGTACACCACCAGCTGGTAACACTTTAATAATTCAGCTCTGAGCTGTGTGCTGTCGTACGTGTAGCACAACTGACTATTGCTAATAGTTGTGACATGACTCCTGTCTCCTCCTGTCTCCTCCTGTCTCCTCCTGTCTTATAGTTTCTTTGCTTCAAGAATTGTTTAGTTGTGAACCTCTGAATTTTCTTGTTCCTCTGTGCTGAGTTAGGTGTGGGTTCCACACTGGATCTGTATACTCGAGGATTGCTCTGCCGTATGTGGTATATGGAATCTTCAAGAGTTTTCTGTTTAGGGTGGTGAAGGTGGTGTTCACAGCTGGTGATGCTATACTGTTGCTGGTGAAGGTGGTGATCACAGCTGGTGATGTTATACTGTTGCTGTCTTTGTATCATCTGATTCATTCACTGTTAGTGGCCTGTTGCTGTTGTCTGTTGCTGTTGTCTGTGGCCTGATGCTGTTGCCTGGTGCCATTGTCTGTTGCCTGGTGCTGTTGTCTGTTTCCTGATGCTGTTGTCTGTTACCTGGTGCTACTGTCTGTTGTCTTGTGCTGTTATCTGTTGTCTGATGCTGTTGTCTGTTACCTGGTGGTGTTATGTGTTGCCTGGTGCTGTTGCCTGGTGCTGTTATCTGTTGCCTGGTGTTGTTGTCTGTTGTCTGGTGCTGTTATATGTTGCCTGGT
>NC_091325.1:754927-794927 GCF_038502225.1 Cherax quadricarinatus
ATCACCACCACCACAGATGTTACCATGGTAACTACAACCATGGCGCCTCCACCACCACTACCACCACTACCACAGATGTTACCATGGTAACTACAACCATGCCGCCTCCACCACCACTACCACTACTACCACTACTACCACAGATGTTACCATGGTAACTACAACCATGCCGCCTCCACCACCACTACCTCTACTACCACTACTACAACTACCACCACTACCACTACTACCACTACTACTACTTCCACTACAACCAATACCAACACTACTAACACTACCACTACTACCACAGATGTTACCATGGTAACTACAACCATGCCGCCTCCTCCACCACTACCACCACTACCACTACTACCACCACTAGCACAACTACCACCACTACCACCAATACCACTACTACCACAGATGTTACAATGGTAGCTACAACCATGCCGCCTCCACCACCACTACCACTACTACCACTACTACCATTACTACCACAGATGTTACCATGGTACTACAACCATGCCGCCACCGTTACCACTACTACCACCACCATCACTACTACCACAGATGTTACCATGATAACTACAACCATGACACCTCCACCACCACTACCACTACTACCACTACTACCACTACCACAACTACTACCACTATTATCACAGATGTTACCATGGTAACTACAACCATGCCGCCTCCACCACCACTACCACTACTACCACTACTACTACTACTACCACTACAACCACTACCACTACTACTACAACAGATGTTACCATGGTACTACAACCATGCAGCTTCCACCACCTCTACCACTACTACCACTACTATCACTACTACCACTACTACCACTACTACCACTACTACCACTATTGCAACTACTACCACTACTATCACAGATGTTACCATGGTAACTACAACCATGCCGCCTCCACCACCACTACCACTACTACAACTACTAAAACTACTACCACTATTATCACAGATGTTACCATGGCAACTACAACCATGCAGCCTCCACCACCACTACCACTACTACAACTACTAAAACTACTACCACTATTATCACAGATGTTACCATGGTAACTACAACCATGCCGCCTCCACCACCACTAGCACCACTACCACTACTACAACTACTACCGCTATTATCACAGATGTTGCCATGGTAACTACAACCATGCCGCCTCCACCACCACTAGCACTACTACAACTACTACCACTATTATCACAGATGTTACCATGGTAACTACAACCATGCCGCCTCCACCACCACTACCACTACTACCACTACTACTACTACTACCACTACAACCACTACCACTACTACTACAACAGATGTTACCATGGTACTACAACCATGCAGCTTCCACCACCTCTACCACTACTACCACTACTATCACTACTACCACTACTACCACTACTACCACTACTACCACTATTGCAACTACTACCACTACTATCACAGATGTTACCATGGTAACTACAACCATGCCGCCTCCACCACCACTACCACTACTACAACTACTAAAACTACTACCACTATTATCACAGATGTTACCATGGTAACTACAACCATGCCGCCTCCACCACCACTACCACTACTACCAATACTACTACTACTACCACTACAACCACTACCACTACTACCAATACTACCACTACTACCACTACAACCACTACCACCACTACCACTACTACCACTACTATCACTACTACCACTACTACCACTACTACCACTACTACCACTATTGCAACTACTACCACTACTATCACAGATGTTACCATGGTAACTACAACCATGCCGCCTCCACCACCACTAGCACTACTACCACTACTACAACTACTACCACTATTATCCCAGATGTTACCATTGTAACTACAACCATGCCGCCTCCACCACCACTACCACTACTACCACTACTACAACTACTTAAACTACTACCACTATTATCACAGATGTTACCATGGTAACTACAACCATGCAGCCTCCACCACCAGTAGCACCACTACCACTACTACAACTATTACCACTATTATCACAGATGTTACCATGGTAACTACAACCATGCCGCCTCCACCACCACTAGCACCACTACCACTACTACAACTACTACCACTATTATCACAGATGTTACCATGGTAACTACAACCATGCCGCCTCCACCACCACTAGCACCACTACCACTACTACAACTACTACCGCTATTATCACAGATGTTGCCATGGTAACTACAACCATGCCGCCTCCACCACCACTAGCACTACTACAACTACTACCACTATTATCACAGATGTTAACATGGTAACTACAACCATGCCGCCTCCACCACCACTAGCACCACTACCACTACTACAACTACTACCGCTATTATCACAGATGTTACCATGGTAACTACAACCATGCCGCCTCCACCACCACTAGCACCACTACTACAACTACTACCACTATTATCACAGATGTTACCATGGTAACTACAACCATGCCGCCTCCACCACCACTAGCACCACTACCACTACTACAACTACTACCACTATTATCACAGATGTTACCATGGTAACTACAACCATGCCGCCTCCACCACCACTACCATTACCACCACTACCACTATTACCACTACTACTACCACCACCACCATGTCCTTGGCTGCCTACTCATTTACCTGCCCTTTCTCTCCTCCTTCCTTCTGTCCCTCTCTCCCTCCCTCCCTCCCTCTCTCCCTCATACTCCCAGTAATGCCTTCGCCAATAACTGCTGGTAGTGTTCCACCCACACATTTTATTCCATTAATGAAGACAGTCTTTACTGACTGTCACAAACAATGAGATCAGGGGGTCAGTCCCCCAGTCACTGAGTCATCTCTCTTTGTCAGTGTTGTAGTGGTAGTTGTTGTAGTAGTAGTAGTTGTAGTGGTAATTGTAGTTGTTGTTGTAGCAGTAGTTGTTGTAGTAGTAGTTGCTTGCTTGCTTGTTGCAGTGCATTGCTGCTGTGTAGTAGCAGCTGCTTGCTTGCTTGTAGAGCAGTGCTGCTAGTAGTAGCTGCTTGTTGTTGCTTGCTGCAGCAGTAGCGTTGCTGCTGTAGTAGCAGTTGTTGCTGCTGTTAAGCAGCAGTGCGTAGAGTTGCTGTGCTGCAGCAGCTGCAGAGTGCTGTTGCAGCAGCAGCTTGCTGCAGCAGTAGCTGCTGCTTGCTGCTGCAGCAGCAGTTGCATTGCTGCTGCAGTAGCAGCTGCTGCAGCAGCAGCTGATTGCTTGCTTGCAGCAGCAGCTTGTTAGTTGCTGTAGCAGCAGCATGCTGCTGCTTGCAGTAGCAGCTTGCTGCAGCAGCAGCTGCTTGCTGCTTGCTGCAGCAGCAGTGCTGCTAGCTGCTTGCAGCAGCAGCTGCTGCAGCAGCAGCTGTTATTGTGCAGCAGCTAGCTTGCCATTGCTGTTGCGCAGCAGCTGTTGCTGCTGCTGCAGCAGCTAGCTAGCGTTGCTGTTGCGCAGCAGTTGCTGCTGAGCAGCTGCAGCTGTTGCATGCTGTTGCAGCAGCAGTTGCTGCTGCTGCAACAGCAGCTGCTGCTGCTGTTGCAGCTAGCAGCAGCTGCTGCTGCTAGCAGCAGCTGCTGCAGCAGCAGCTGTAGCTGCTGCTGCAGCAGCTGCTGCAGCAGCAGCTGCAGCTCCGCTGCAGCAGCAGCGTGCTGCTTGCAGCAGGCTGGCAGTAGCGCTGCTTGCTGCAGCAGGCTGCAGCAGCTGCTGTCAGCTAGCAGCTTGCTGCAGCAGCAGCCGTTGCAGTAGCAGCTGCTGCAGTAGCAGCTGCTGCTGCAGCAGCAGCTAGCTGTGCAGTAGCTAGTTGCTTGTAGCAGCAGCTGCTGCATCAGGAGCTGCTGTAGCAGCAGCTGCTGCATCAGGAGCTGCTGTAGCAGCAGCTGCTGCATCAGGAGCTGCTGTAGCAGCAGCTGCTGCATCAGGAGCTGCTGTAGCAGCTGCTGCATCAGGAGCTGCTGTAGCAGCTGCTGCATCAGGAGCTGTACTTGCTGCAGCAGTAGCTTGTTGTTGCTGTAGCAGCTATTGCTGCTGCAGCAGGTTTTGCTGTGCAGCAGTAGCTGCTTGCTGTTGCAGCAGCAGCTGCTGTTGCAGCAGCTAGCTGCTGTAGTAGCAGCTTGCTTGCTTGCTGTTGCAGCAGCAGTTGCTGCAGCAGTAGCTGTTCTTGCAGCAGCAGCTGCTTGCAGCAGTAGCTGCTGCTGTGCAGCAGCAGCTGCTGTAGCAGGCTGCTGCAGCAGCTAGCTGCTGTTGCAGTGCTGCAGCAGCAGCTGCTGCAGCAGCTAGCTGCATTGCAGTTGCAGCAGTAGCTGCTTGCTGCTGCTTGCAGCAGCTGCATGCAGTAGCAGCTGCTGCTGCAGCAGCAGCTGCTATTGCTGTGCAAGCAGCAGTGCTGCTGTGCAGCAGCAGCTGCTACAGCAGCTCTTGCTGCTGCTGCAGCAGCAGCTGCTGCAGCGCAGCAGCTGCTGCATTGCTGCCTTGCAGTAGCAGCTGCTTGCAGCAGCAGCAGCTGCTGCGCTGCGTAGTGGGCAGCAGCTGTTGCTGTGCAGCAGTTGCTGCGTAGCAGGCTCAGCAGCTAGCTGCTGTGCTGCTGCAGCAGCAGTGCTGCTGCAGTAGCAGCTGACTGTGCAGCTGCAGCAGCAGCTTGCTGCAGCAGCTACATTGCTGCTGCAGCAGCAGCTGCTGCTTGCTGCAGCAGCAGCTGCATTGCTGCTGCAGTAGCTGCTCAGCAGCTGCTGTTGCTGCAGCAGCAGCTGCTGCTGAGTAGCAAGCAGCGCGTTGCTGCAGCAGTGCTTGTGCTGCAGCAGCTGTTGCAGCAGCAGCTGCTGCTGCAGCAGCAGCTTGCTTGCAGTAGCAGCTAGCTGTTGCAGCAGCAGTGCAGCTTGTTGCAGTGCAGTAGCTTGTTGTGCTGTAGCAGTAGCGTTGCTTGCAGCAGCAGCTTGTATAGCTGTTGTCAGTGCAGCTGCTTGCAGCAGTAGTTGTTGTGCAGCTGTTGCTTGCTGTGCAGCAGTGTGAGTGTAGCTGTTGCTTGTGCTAGCAGCTTGCTGCAGCTGCTGTTGCAGTAGCATTGCTGCAGCAGCAGCCGTGCTGTTCTTGCAGCAGTGCTGCTTGCTGCTGCAGCAGCAGCTTGCTTGCAGCAGCAGCTGCATGCTGCTTGCAGTAGCATTGCTGCTGCAGCAGCAGCCGGCTTGCTGCTGCAGCAGCAGTATTGCTGCGTAGCAGCTGCTGGCTGCTTGCTGCAGCAGCAGTTGCTGCAGCAGCGTTGCTGTTAGCAGTAGCTTGCTGCTTGCTGCAGCAGCGTGCAGCAGCAGCTTGCTGCAGTAGCAGCTGTTCTTGCAGCAGCAGCCTTGCTTGCAGCAGCAGCTTGCTGCTGCTGCGCGCAGGCCGTGCTGCAGCAGCAGCTGCTGCAGCGAGCAGTGCTAGCTGCAGCAGCAGCTGCTGCTGCAGCAGTGCTGCAGCAGCGTGCAGCGAGCAGCTGCTGCAGCAGCAGCTTGCTGCCGCAGCAGCAGCAGCTGTGTAGCAGCTGCTGCTGCGTAGCAGCTTGCTGCAGTAGCAGCTAGCTGCTGGCAGCAGCAGTTGCTGCTGTGCAGTAGCTGCTGCTGCAGCAGCAGCGTGCTGCAGCAGCAGTGCTGTGGCAGTAGCAGCTGCTGCGGCAGTAGTAGCTGTTGTTGCAGTAGCAGCAGCTGTGCAGTAGTGCTGT
Source organism: Cherax quadricarinatus (assembly GCF_038502225.1). NCBI lineage: Eukaryota > Metazoa > Arthropoda > Malacostraca > Decapoda > Parastacidae > Cherax > Cherax quadricarinatus. The sequence goes on from NC_091325.1 coordinate 760,629, forward strand.
TGCAGCAGCAGTTGTTGTGGCAGGCATGTTGCTGTGGTAGCAGCTGTTGCTGTAGCAGCAGTTGCTGTTGCTTGTGCAGCAGTAGCTTGCTGTGGTAGTAGTAATGCTGTTGGCAGTAGTGCTGTTGCAGTAGTCAGCGTTGCAGCAGTAACAGCTGCAGCAGCAGCAGTATCAGTCGTAGCAGCAGCAGCAGCAGCAGCAGCAGCAGCAGCAGTAGTAGTAGTAGTAGTAGCAGAGAGCAGCTCAGAGGTAGTCTACACAGTATTAGAGTGAAGAACACAGGCGAGGCCCAAGAGCTAGAGAGCTGGCCTCATAAATGAGGCAAGAGTGCACCTGCCTCTGGCCTAAATATCATGAACGAACTCTGGCCACAAATATAATATGTACTCATAGCTGAGGAAAGTAGCCAGGGGCAAGAGTACTTAGTCTTACCTTAGTACTCACCTAGTTGTACTATCCTCTAGTTAAGATTCTTCTTACGTTCTTATGTTAGCTAGAGTACAACCTAGTGAGACTGCACCTTGCCCCCTGGTTACCTCCTCAGCATGAGTACATTATATGAGAGTTCGTTTATGATATTTGTAGGCCAGAGGCAGGTGCACTCTGCCCCTTCTGAAGCCTGGGACAGGTGTACTTCTTGCCTCCTTCCATGAAGCCTGGGACAGGTGCACTTTGCCTCCCTTCATGAAGCCCGGGACAGGTGTACCTCTCCAACATGAAGCCGGTGGGACAGGTGCACTTGCCTCCTTCATGAAGCCTGGGACAGGTGCACTTTGCCCTTCCATGAAGCCTTGGGACAGGTCACTCTTGCCTCCCTTCATGAAGCCTGGGACAGGTAGCACTCTTTGCCCTGTTCATGAGCCCTGGGACAGGTGCACCTGCTTCCTTCCTATGAAGCATGGACAGGTGGCACTCTGCCTCGGTCATGAAGCCTGGGACAGGTGCACTCTTGCCTCCTTCATGAAGCCTGGGACAGGTGCACTCTTGCCTCGTTCATGAAGCCTGGGACAGGTGCACTCTTGCCTCCTTCATGAAGCATGGGACAGGTGCACTCTTGCCTCCTTCATGAAGCCTGGGACAGGTGCACTCTTGCCTCGTTTATGAGGCCAGGGACAGGTGCACTCTTGCCTCGTTCATGAAGCCTGGGACAGGTGCACTCTTGCCTCGTTTATGAGGCCAGGGACAGGTGCACTCTTGCCTCCTTCATGAAGCCTGGGACAGGTGCACTCTTGCCTCCTTCATGAAGCCTGGGACAGGTGCACTCTTGCCTCCTTCATGAAGCCTGGGACAGGTGCACTCTTGCCTCCTTCATGAAGCCTGGGACAGGTGCACTCTTGCCTCGTTTATGAGGCCAGGGACAGGTGCACTCTTGCCTCCTTCATGAAGCCAGGGACAGGTGCACTCTTGCCTCGTTCATGAAGCCTGGGACAGGTGCACTCTTGCCTCGTTTATGAGGCCAGGGACAGGTGCACTCTTGCCTCATTTATGAGGCCAGGGACAGGTGCACTCTTGCCTCGTTCATGAAGCCTGGGACAGGTGCACTCTTGCCTCCTTCATGAAGCCTGGGACAGGTGCACTAAGCCCATTCTTGGACCAAATACTTACTACCTAGGCAGAGATGGGTATGAGGTACACAGTAAACTAGCCACTACCATCCACAGGATGGATATGAGGTACACAGTAAACTAGCCACTACCATCCACAGGATGGATATGAGGTACACAGTAAACTAGCCACTACCATCCACAGGATGGATATGAGGTACACAGTAAACTAGCCACTACCATCCACAGGATGGATATGAGGTACACAGTAAACTAGCCACTACCATCCACAGGATGGATATGAGGTACACAGTAAACTAGCCACTACCATCCACAGGATGGATATGAGGTACACAGTAAACTAGCCACTACCATCCACAGGATGGATATGAGGTACACAGTAAACTAGCCACTACCATCCACAGGATGGATATGAGGTACACAGTAAACTAGCCACTACCATCCACAGGATGGATATGAGGTACACAGTAAACTAGCCACTACCATCCACAGGATGGATATGAGGTACACAGTAAACTAGCCACTACCATCCACAGGATGGATATGAGGTACACAGTAAACTAGCCACTACCATCCACAGGATGGATATGAGGTACACAGTAAACTAGCCACTACCATCCACAGGATGGATATGAGGTACACAGTAAACTAGCCACTACCATCCACAGGATGGATATGAGGTACACAGTAAACTAGCCACTACCATCCACAGGATGGATATGAGGTACACAGTAAACTAGCCACTACCATCCACAGGATGGATATGAGGTACACAGTAAACTAGCCACTACCATCCACAGGATGGATATGAGGTACACAGTAAACTAGCCACTACCATCCACAGGATGGGTATGAGGTACACAGTAAACTAGCCACTACCATCCACAGGATGGGTATGAGGTACACAGTAAACTAGCCACTACCATCCACAGGATGGGTATGAGGTACACAGTAAACTAGCCACTACCATCCACAGGATGGATATGAGGTACACAGTAAAGAACGCACTTAGGCTGCAAAATCTAAATGTAATCTCGCCCTGTGCCAGTGTCAATTATAAACAAACCGTCTTTGGCAAGAAGATAAAGGCGGGACTGTAATACTGACCACCAAACTGCCTTAAACTGATTAATATTTTTGCTGAGAGAGAGAGAGAGAGAGAGAGAGAGAGAGAGAGAGAGAGAGAGAGAGAGAGAGAGAGAGAGAGAGAGAGAGAGAGAGAGAGAGAGAGAGAGAGAGAGAGAGAGAGAGAGAGAGAGAGAGAGAGAGAGAGAGAGAGAGAGAGAGAGAGAGAGAGAGAGAGAGAGAGAGAGAGAGAGAGACGAGAGAGAGAGAGAGAGAGAGAGAGAGAGAGAGAGAGAGAGAGAGAGAGAGAGAGAGAGAGAGAGAGAGAGTGAATTATTAACAAACATATTTTCTCTCTGATTCACATTCTTAAAATACTGAAGATTCCAATTTTCTCTCTGATTTTTATCTCTCAAATTATGAGGGGAGAGACTGGTATTTCCTGCCCGCTGAGGCTGCCCCTGAGGTCGTCAGGGGACACGGGGAGAGGGGAGAGAGGGGAGGGGGAATACTAAGGGAGGGGCAGGAGATGTTAAAGGGGAAGAGGAGGAGGAGAGAGAGAGGGAGGTATTGAGGTAGTGGTGGTGGGACATGGGTTTGGGAGAGGTGATGGTAGGGGAGAGACAGAGAGAGGAAGAGGACATTAGAGAGGGAGACAAGAGAGAAGGAGTGGTAAAAAGGAAGATTAAAGAATGGATGTGGAAGGTGGAATGGATAAATGAGAAACAGCAGAGGCGCAGATAAACAAAGTAAATAAACAAGTAACTGATGTTCAGAGTTCAGGACCACACCAGTGACCTGTAACCCAGTGCCGGACCACACCAGTGACCTGTAACCCAGTGCTGGACCACACCAGTGACCTGTAACCCAGTGCTGGACCACACCAGTGACCTGTAACCCAGTGCTAGACCACACCAGTGACCTGTAACCCAGTGCTGGACCACACCAGTGACCTGTAACCCAGTGCTGGACCACACCAGTGACCTGTAACACAGTGCTGGACCACACCAGTGACCTGTAACCCAGTGCTGGACCACAACAGTTACCTGTAACCCAGTGCTGGACCACACCAGTGACCTGTAACCCAGTGCTGGACCACACCAGTGACCTGTAACCCAGTGCTGGACCACACCAGTGACCTGTAACCCAGTGCTGGACCACACCAGTGACCTGTAACCCAGTGCTGGACCACAACAGTTACCTGTAACCCAGTGCTGGACCACACCAGTGACCTGTAACCCAGTGCTGGACCACAACAGTTACCTGTAACCCAGTGCTGGACCACACCAGTGACCTGTAACCCAGTGCTGGACCACACCAGTGACCTGTAACCCAGTGCTGGACCACACCAGTGACCTGTAACCCAGTGCTGGACCACACCAGTGACCTGTAACCCAGTGCTGGACCACACCAGTGACCTGTAACCCAGTGCTGGACCACACCAGTGACCTGTAACCCAGTGCTGGACCACACCAGTGACCTGTAACCCAGAGCTGGACCACACCAGTGACCTGTAACCCAGTGCTGGACCACACCAGTGACCTGTAACCCAGTGCTGGACCACACCAGTGACCTGTAACCCAGTGCTGGACCACACCAGTGACCTGTAACCCAGTGCTGGACCACAACAGTTACCTGTAACCCAGTGCTGGACAACACCAGTGACCTGTAACCCAGTGCTGGACCACACCAGTGACCTGTAACCCAGTGCTGGACCACACCAGTGACCTGTAACCCAGTGCTGGACCACACCAGTGACCTGTAACCCAGTGCTGGACCACACCAGTGACCTGTAACCCAGTGCTGGACCACACCAGTGACCTGTAACCCAGTGCTGGACCACACCAGTGACCTGTAACCCAGTGCTGGACCACACCAGTGACCTGTAACCCAGTGCTGGACCACACCAGTGACCTGTAACCCAGTGCTGAACCACACCAGTGACCTGTAACCCAGTGCTGGACCACACCAGTGACCTGTAACCCAGTGCTGGACCACACCAGTGACCTGTAACCCAGTGCTGGACCACACCAGTGACCTGTAACCCAGTGCTGGACCACACCAGTGACCTGTAACCCAGTGCTGGACCACACCAGTGACCTGTAAGCCGGTGCTGGACCACACCAGTGACCTGTAACCCAGTGCTGGACCACACCAGTGACCTGTAACCCAGTGCTGGACCACATCAGTTACCTGTAACCCAGTGCTTGACCACACCAGTGACCTGTAACCCAGTGCTGGACCACACCAGTGACCTGTAACCCAGTGCTGAACCACACCAGTGACCTGTAACCCAGTGCTGGACCACACCAATGACCTGTAACCCAGTGCTGGACCACACCAGTGACCTGAAACCCAGTGCTGGACCACACCAGTGACCTGTAACCCAGTGCTGGACCACACCAGTGACCTGTAACCCAGTGCTTGACCACACCAATGACCTGTAACCCAGTGCTGGCCCACACCAGTGACCTGAAACCCAGTGCTGGACCACACCAGTGACCTGTAACCCAGTGTGGACCACACCAGTGACCTGTAACCCAGTGCTGGACCACACCAATGACCTGTAACCCAGTGCTAGACCACACCAGTGACCTGTAACCCAGTGCTGGACCACACCAGTGACCTGTAACCCAGTGCTGGACCACACCAGTGACCTGTAACCCAGTGCTGGACCACACCAGTGACCTGCAACCCAGTGCTGGACCACACCAGTGACCTGTAACCCAGTGCTGGACCACACAAGTGACCTGTAAGCCGGTGCTGGACCACACCAGTGACCTGTAACCCAGTGCTGGACCACACCAGTGACCTGTAACCCAGTGCTGGACCACACCAGTGACCTGTAACCCAGTGCTGGACCACAACAGTTACCTGTAACCCAGTGCTGGACAACACCAGTGACCTGTAACCCAGTGCTGGACCACACCAGTGACCTGTAACCCAGTGCTGGACCACAACAGTGACCTGTAACCCAGTGCTGGACCACACAAGTGACCTGTAACCCAGTGCTGGACCACACCAGTGACCTGTAAGCCGGTGCTGGACCACACCAGTGACCTGTAACCCAGTGCTGGACCACACCAGTGACCTGTAACCCAGTGCTGGACTACACCAGTTACCTGTAACCCAGTGCTGGACCACACCAGTGACCTGTAACCCAGTGCTGAACCACACCAATGACCTGTAACCCAGTGCTGGACCACACCAGTGACCTGTAACCCAGTGCTGGACCACACCAATGACCTGTAACCCAGTGCTGAACCACACCAGTGACCTGAAACCCAGTGCTGGACCACACCAGTGACCTGTAACCCAGTGCTGAACCACACCAGTGACCTGTAACCCAGTGCTGGACCACCAGTTACCACCCAGTGACCTGTAACCCAGTGCTGGACCACACCAGTGTGACCCAGTGTAACCCAAGACCTGTAACCCTGCTGACCACACCAGTGACCTGAAACCCTGCTAACCCAGTGCTGGACCACACCAGTGACCTGTAAGTGCTGGACCACACCAGTGTAACCCAGTGCTAGACCACACCAGTGACCTGTAACCCAGTGCTGGACCACACCAGTAACCTGTAACCCAGTGCTGGACCACACCAGTGACCTGTAACCCAGTGCTGGACCACACCAGTGACCTGTAACCCAGTGCTGGACCACACAAGTGACCTGTAAGCCGGTGCTGGACCACACCAGTGACCTGTAACCCAGTGCTGGACCACACCAGTGACCTGTAACCCAGTGCTGGACCACACCAGTGACCTGTAACCCAGTGCTGGACCACACCAGTGACCTGTAACCCAGTGCTGGACCACACCAGTGACCTGTAACCCAGTGCTGGACCTCACCAGTGACCTGTAACCCAGTGCTGGACCACACCAGTGACCTGTAACCCAGTGCTGGACCACACCAATGACCTGTAACCCAGTGCTGGACCACACCAATGACCTGTAACCCAGTGCTGGACCACACCAGTGACCTGTAACACAGTGCTGGACCACACCAGTGACCTGTAACCCAGTGTGGACCACACCAGTGACCTGTAACCCAGTGCTGGACCACACCAGTGACCTGTAACCCAGTGCTGGACCACACCAGTAACCTGTAACCCAGTGCTGGACCACACCAGTGACCTGTAACTCAGTGCTGGACCACACCAGTGACCTGTAACCAGTGTGGACCACACCAGTGACCTGTAACTCAGTGCTGGACCACACCAGTGACCTGTAACTCAGTGCTGGACCACACCAGTGACCTGTAACTCAGTGCTGGATCATACCACTGACCTGTAACTCAGTGCTGGACCACACCAGTGACCTGTAACCCAGTGCTGGAGTACGCCAGTGATCTATAACCCAGTGTGGACTACACCAGTGACCTGTAACCCAGTGTAGACCACACCAGTGACCTGTAACTCAGTGTGGACTACACCAGTGACCTGTAACCCAGTGTAGACTACACCAGTGACCTGTAACTCAGTGCTGGACCACACCAGTGACCTGTAACCCAGTGCTGGAGTACGCCAGTGATCTATAACCCAGTGTGGACTACACCAGTGACCTGTAACCCAGTGTAGACCACACCAGTGACCTGTAACTCAGTGTGGACTACACCAGTGACCTGTAACCCAGTGTAGACTACACCAGTGACCTGTAACTCAGTGCTGGACCACACCAGTGACCTGTAACCCAGTGTGGACCACACCAGTGACCTGTAACCCAGTGTGGACCACACCAGTGACCTGTAACTCAGTGCTGGGCCACACCAGTGACCTGTAACTCAGTGCTGGACCACACCAGTGACCTGTAACTCAGTGCTGGATCATACCACTGACCTGTAACTCAGTGCTGGACCACACCAGTGACCTGTAACCCAGTGCTGGAGTACGCCAGTGATCTATAACCCAGTGTGGACTACACCAGTGACCTGTAACCCAGTGTAGACCACACCAGTGACCTGTAACTCAGTGTGGACTACACCAGTGACCTGTAACCCAGTGTAGACTACACCAGTGACCTGTAACTCAGTGTGGACCACACCAATGACCTGTAACCCAGTGCTGGATCACACCAGTGATCTATAACCAAGTGTGGATCACACCAGTGACCTTGAACTGGTCTGTGAGGTTCTGAACCTTGAACTGGTCTGTGAGGTTCTGAACCTTGAACTATTCTGTGACGATCTGAACCTTGAACTGGTCTGTGAGGTTCTGAACCTTGAACTGGTCTGTGAGGTTCTGAACCTTGAACTAGTCTGTGAGGTTCTGAACCTTGAACTAGTCTGTGAGGTTCTGAACCTTGAACTGGTCTGTGAGGTTCTGAACCTTGAACTATTCTGTGACGTTCTGAACCTTGAACTGGTCTGTGAGGTTCTGAACCTTGAACTGGTCTGTGAGGTTCTGAACCTTGAACTAGTCTGTGAGGTTCTGAGCCTTGAACTGGTCTGTGAGGTTCTGAACCTTGAACTGGTCTGTGAGGTTCTGAACCTTGAACTAGTCTGTGAGGTTCTGAACCTTGAACTGGTCTTTGGAAGATGAACAAAGAACTTTCTTTAAGGACCTGAATGTGACCTAAGTTCACACACACACACAAGAGTATAAATGCCAACCAGCACGGATTCATGGAAGGCAAATCCTGTGTCACAAACCTTCTGGAGTTTTATGATAAAATAACAGAAGTAAGACACGAGAGAGAGGGGTGGGTTGATTGCATCTTCTTGGACTGCAAGAAGGCCTTTGACACAGTTCCTCACAAGAGATTAGTGCAGAAGCTAGAGCATCAGGCGCATATAACAGGAAGGGCACTGCAATGGATCAGAGAATACCTGACAGGGAGGCAACAAAGAGTCATGGTACGTAATGATGTATCACAGTGGGCACCTGTGACGAGCGGGGTCCCACAGGGGTCGGTCCTAGGACCAGTGCTATTTTTGGTATATGTGAACGACATGATGGAAGGGTTAGACTCAGAAGTGTCCCTGTTTGCAGATGATGTGAAGTTAATGAGGGGAATTAAATCTGATGAGGACCAGGCAGGACTTCAAAGAGACCTGGACAGACTGGACACCTGGTCCAGCAAATGGCTTCTCGAATTTAATCCTGCCAAATGCAAAGTCATGAAGATAGGGGAAGGGCACAGAAGACCACACACAGAGTATAGGCTAGGTGGCCAAAGACTGCAAACCTCACTCAAGGAGAAAGATCTTGGGGTGAGTATAACACCGAGCATGTCTCAGGAAGCACAAATCAATCAGATAACTGCTGCAGCGTATGGGCGCCTGGCAAACCTGAGAACAGCATTCCGATACCTTAGTAAGGAATCGTTCAAGACACTGTACACCGTGTATGTCAGGCCCATACTGGAGTATGCAGCACCTGTTTGGAACCCGCACTTGATAAAGCACGTCAAGAAACTAGAGAAAGTACAAAGGTTTGCGACAAGGTTAGTTCCAGAGCTAAGGGGAATGTCCTATGAAGAAAGATTAAGGGAAATCGGCCTGACGACACTGGAGGACAGGAGGGTCAGGGGAGACATGATAACGACATATAAAATTCTGCGTGGAATAGACAAGGTGGACAAAGCCAGGATGTTCCAGGGAGATGGGACACAGAAACGCAAGAGGCCACACTTGGAAGTTGAAGACACAAATGAGTCAGAGAGATATTAGGAAGTATTTCTTCAGTCATAGAGTTGTAAGGACCCATCCAGTCAGCAGAGAATAGCCTAGAAAATGACGTAGCTTTTATGGAGGCAGGAACATACATACACAGTTTTAAGATGAGGTTTGATAAAGCTCATGGAGCAAATGAGCTGATGTAGGTAACAGAGTCAATAAAGAGGGCCCAGTAGCAACCGGTGAAGAGGCGGGGCCAGGAGCTAAGACTCGACCCCTGCAACCACAAATAGGTGAGTACAAATAGGTGAGTACAAATAGGTGAGTACACATACACACACACATACACACACACACACACACACACACACACACACACACACACACACACACACACACACACACACACACACACACACACACACACACACACAAACACACACACGAGGTGTCAGAGTGGGCACCTGTGACCAGCGGGGTCCCACAGGGGTCAGTCCTAGGACCAGTGCTGTTTCTGGTATTTGTGAACGACATGACGGAAGGAATAGACTCTGAGGTGTCCCTGTTTGCAGATGACGTGAAGTTGATGAGAAGAATTCACTCGATCGAAGTCCAGCCAGAACTACAAAGGGATCTGGACAGGCTGCAGACCTGGTCCAGCAATTGGCTCCTGGAGTTCAATCCCACCAAGTGCAAAGTCATGAAGATTGGGGAAGGGCAAAGAAGACCGCAGACGGAGTACAGTCTAGGTGGCCAGAGACTACAAACCTCACTCAAGGAAAAAGATCTTGGGGTGAGTATAACACCAGGCACATCTCCTGAAGCGCACATCAATCAAATAACTGCTGCAGCATATGGGCGCCTAGCAAAGCTCAGAACAGCATTCCGACATCTTAATAAGGAATCGTTCAGGACCCTGTACACCGTGTACGTTAGGCCCATATTGGAGTATGCGGCACCAGTTTGGAACCCACACCTAGCCAAGCACGTAAAGAAACTAGAGAAAGTGCAAAGGTTTATAACAAGACTAGTCCCAGAGCTAAGAGGTATGTCCTACGAGGAGAGGTTAAGGGAAATCAACCTGACGACACTGGAGGACAGGAGAGATAGGGATGACATGATAACGACATACAAAATACTGAGAGGAATTGACGAGGTGGACAAAGACAGGATGTTCCAGAGATTGGACACAGTAACAAGGGGACACAGTTGGAAGTTGAAAACACAGATGAATCACAGGGATGTTAGGAAGCATTTCTTCAGCCACAGAGTAGTCAGTAAGTGGAATAGTTTGGGAAGCGATGTAGTGGAGGCAGGATCCATACATAGCTTTAAGCAGAGGTATGATAAAGCTCACGGCTCAGGGAGAGTGACCTAGTAGCGATCAGTGAAGAGGCGGGGCCAGGAGCTCGGACTCGACCCCCGCAACCTCAACTAGGTGAGTACAACTAGGTGAGTACACACACACACACACACACACACACACACACACACACACACACACACACACACACACACAATCTCTTAATACACTAGGTAAAATCCCGTCCTGTCCAATATGAGAGAAGGAGAGTGTCCGGGTTCAAGAGCTTCAGTCTACCTGACCAGACAGCTAAACTTATTTTAATTAATATCAAGATTAAAATGCAATACTTTGGAGCTTCTTGCGTGATTGCTTCCTTGATGAATACTGCAAGAGGTTGTTTAGCTGCCAGTGCCACACTGACTCAATGTGGCACTCACAACTCTGAGTGCTGATGAATTAATTAAGTCATTCTAGTACCAGCTTCACCTATATGGCACCTATAGTGTCTCACACACCTGGATGGCACTTCTGGAGTCGCCTACACCTGGATGGCACTTCTGGAGTCGCCTACACCTGGATGGCACTTCTGGAGTCGCCTACACCTGGATGGCACTTCTGGAGTCGCCTACACCTGGATGGCACTTCTGGAGTCGCCTACACCTGGATGGCACTTCTGGAGTCGCCTACACCTGGATGGCACTTCTGGAGTCGCCTACACCTGGATGGCACTTCTGGAGTCGCCTACACCTGGATGGCACTTCTGGAGTCGCCTACACCTGGATGGCACTTCTGGAGTCGCCTACACCTGGATGGCACTTCTGGAGTCGCCTACACCTGGATGGCACTTCTGGAGTCGCCTACACCTGGATGGCACTTCTGGAGTCGCCTACGCCTGGATGGCACTTCTGGAGTCGCCTACACCTGGATGGCACTTCTGGAGTCGCCTACACCTGGATGGCACTTATTGATGTTTTGATAAATTACTGATTAAATCTCTGTCTGTCTGTCTGCCTCTCTCTCTCTCTCTCTCTCTCTCTCTCTCTCTCTCTCTCTCTCTCTCTCTCTCTCTCTCTCTCTGTCTCTCTCTCACACAGGATGCTCTCTGTCTCAGTGTTGTGTTAGGAGTGTACACAGTAAAGTTACTTTAGTCAGTATAATTATCTGGGAGCTGTACCAGTAGAGGAGGATGTTATACCATCACGTTTTTATATTATGTATTGACTTATGTGACTCATGAGTCAGGTTTGTCAGAGGTTGTGTAGTGTGACTCATGAGTCAGGTTTGTCAGAGGTTGTGTAGTGTGACTCATGAGTCAGGTTTGTCAGAGGTTGTGTACAGTGTGACTCATGAGTCAGGTTTGTGAGAGGTTGTGTAGTGTGACTCATGAGTCAGGTTTGTGAGAGGTTGTGTACAATGTGACTCATGAGTCAGGTTTGTGAGAGGTTGTGTACAGTATGACTCATGAGTCAGGTTTGTGAGAGGTTGTGTACAGTGTGACTTATGAGTCAGGTTTGTGAGAGGTTGTGTACAGTATGACTCATGAGTCAGGTTTGTGAGAGGTTGTGTACAGTATGACTCATGAGTCAGGTTTGTGAGAGGTTGTGTACAGTGTGACTCATGAGTCAGGTTCGTGAGAGGTTGTGTACAGTGTTTCAGTAACAGTCACTCAGATATTTTCACTGTTGCAGGTGTTGGTAGAGCCGGTGTTTCCCCCTGCTGTTGCAACAACCCGTGCATTCTTCTGAAGATGTCAAGTTGATCCAGAGCTCCTGGAAGCTCTAAGCACCGCTGGAGGTGTGGTGTCGGATGCCCCAGGGAGCTGTAGCACCGCTGGAGTTGTTGGAACCCCGTGTAGCTTGCAGCACCGCGGGAGCGACACACTAGCTGGTCCTCAATGTTTACAACCGCAAAGGAACTGCAGCATTCTTTAAACTTTTAATTTAATAACAAATTAAAGTATCACGAAATTCTCCTAGAAAGACATATAAAAGAAACTAAGTGAGGCAAGGTTTCTTCCTGGGGTTTAAATTTCTAAGACATGTCTAGCAGAAACCTCATTGCTGAATCTCACTGAGAGGAATACTTAGAGTCTCCTGAAGAGGCTTACTCAAGCTCTCTTGCTGTAGGTGAAGTGCGCGAAGGATTTCAAACAGGAAGCAAGACTCTGGACGCTGGTGATGAGATCAGCTAAGACTAGTGAAGGAGTCGGTTCATAAACCTCTAGTGATCCATTTGCAGCTTTGTGAGAGGGTGGTCCATTAGCGGTCACTTGAAGGGGGTGGTTTATTAACGGCTTGGTGAAGGGGTGACCTGTTAGCACCCAGGTGAAGGTGTGGTTCACCTAACACATTTAAGTCTCTGCTGACGAACTGAAATACCGAGTTAATGTGAGAATTAGTTCAGAGCTAGTAAGTGTGATTGACTGGAACCTAGCTAAATATATGTGATAAGAGAGTAGCTGCATTAAGAGGGGGGTATAGAGGTGCTATGCAACAGTGACGCCTTCAGAAAAGTGGCTTACCATCCGATTACATCACGGCAGAATAAAGAGTGTGGTATTTGGGCAGTTGGTATGTTAGACCTAGTTAAACCCTTTCCAGTATTCCAGGGACATTAACGCTGCATATTCCATACACACCACTAGTTAATGATACTTTAAATCTTAATAGAGGAATTAAACTTTCAGTGTACATACACTGAGAGATATACACGGAGAAGTGCATATACACTGCATTGGGCAATGCTATTCCTGAGGTGTTCATAGTCAAGGTACAGAATGTGACTACCCATCTTGGTGTGACGGTCGTGATGCACGTCCCAGAACCCACCTCCGTGTCCTGCCCACCAGGACCCACCTCATCTTGTCCACCGGGACCTACATCCGTGTCTTGCCCACCAGGACCCACCTCATCTTGCCTACCGGGACCCACATCACCGCAGATGCCCACTAGTGCGACGGTTCCTACCACCCAGACCCACCTTAGAGCTCTCCAGCGCCTCGCTGAGTTGTCACCGGAGTCTGGAAATGGCGGGGAACTGACTAAGTTTGATCTCTTGAAATCTCCTCCTAGAGCCTGTGAGGCTGAACGAGAGCCTAGTCAAGAGACCTGTCAACCCTCTGGGGCTGCCGGGGAACGTGACCCAGCACTAGGTCACAACTATAACGTTAAACAGCCCTTGGAACACACGCCCTCTGTTGGCGGGAACCAGAAGAGGTGCGTTTGTCTTTCTCCATCTTGTAGTGAATGTAATCAAAGCGGCAAGTGTGACCAAACAGAGAAAATGATAACGTACGTAGCTGAGAAACCGGACATGTCTCGGCTAAACTTACAGTCGGACCGACTGATGAACCATGAACACAAGGGTCGAGGGACGGTTCACTGGGATGTGACAAGGACCGGCCAGCCGCCCCACTGCTCACAAGAGCATCAACCAGCAGCGTTCAACTTTCAGTTCCTTGACTCGTCTCTCCTGGCATCTTGTGGCACTCCATTTCAATGCGGATCTTTTTCGGCCTCTTGCGGCGTCGTAGACAGGATCAGTAATGGTGTCAACAGCAGCGGTCCCTTCAGTTTGCCTGAGGGCGATCCTATGCTAAGTGGCACCCTCTCCCTCACCCCCTCTTACTTGGAGGCCGAGAATAAGGTCAATATTAAGCCCTTCAGCATACCACAAAACACGGAAACTGTGGGACACTGCAAAACTTCTAATTCTTATGGTATTTCGAACTCTCTTAGTGCTTCTAAAGTTCCTTCCTTCCCTGAGTCCTGTTCCCGAGGTCTTCCTGCCAGAAGGTACACAAATCCTGAGGTGGTGAGGAGTCAGCCTACTTCTGGTGGCATAATGACCACCACTTGTGACCTCATGACCTTTCCCCCTGGGGAATGCGCATGCGTGAACCCTGGTACGAGTCACGCCTGCGCCACCAGGTGGTCACAGAGAGGCTCACTGGGTGTGCTCAACCCCTTATTTGAACACGAGAGCTCCAACAGGAAATACTCCATTGACCTTGGGATTATTTCAAGAGCTTTTGCTTTACCAGATTTCAACACAGGTTCCGTGTCCAGAGACAATGTTTCCTGTCAGAGCCTTCACCACGAGACTGATAGAACCAGTTCTCAAGACACTGTCACGCGAGGCTCCAGCATTGTCAGCTCCCACAACAGACACTCCCAAATACCCAACCGACTATCGCAAGAAAATCTCCCGTTCCATTTCCAGGACCAGAGTCTAAGGCCACCTTCAACTACCCTTGGTATTGGTATCGAGTCTTCAAATACCATCAATGAACTCTCTAAACCTCAATTTCCTGAATGCGTTGATTCTCTCGCGTTGGGAGGCGCTCGTGGAACTTTACCAGACACAACCACGATGTCAAGATCAGTCAAAACATCAGATGCCAAGAGAAAGGATCCGAGAGTGATCTCCCAGGATTGGTTCAGCTTCCTGACCCCAACACAGGACGCATATACACAAAGGCTCTTCAGTCCTGGCGACCTCCATGAGGAACTGCTCTATCCAGCACCTTATGGAAGCAACTCAGAGGTCTACCAGAATATCAATGCTCGCGAGGCAGACTTTGTTCTTCGTAAACCGAACAGGAAGCCAAGGACGGAGCCTCTGCCCCAGCATCCCATAGCCAGGACGCAGACACCAGCATCTAATGCCTCAGCAAAGACACAGACACCATCGCCACGACCCACAGCCTGGACAGAGTCACTTTCATCTTGTCCTACAGCCAGGACGGAAATTCTACTGCCTGGTTCAACAGCCAAGATGGAGCGATTAACGTCTTGTTCTACAACCACGATGGGGCTACTGCCACAATCTCATTCCACAATAGTGACAGAACTACATCCACCTCGTTCTGTATCCAAGACGGAACAATTACCATGTCGTTCCACATCCAAGACAGAACAATTACCATGTCGTTCAACAGCCAAGACGGAACAATTACCATCTCGTTCCACATCCAAGATGGAACAATTGCCATCTCGTTCCACATCCAAGATGGAACAATTACCATCTCGTTCTACATCCAAGATGGAACAATTACCATCTCGTTCTACATCCAAGATGGAACAATTACCACCTCGTTCCACATCCAAGATGGAACAATTGCCATCTCGTTCCACATCCAAGATGAAACAATTGCCATCTCGTTCCACATCCAAGATGGAACAATTGCCATCTCGTTCTACATCCAAGATGGAACAATTGCCATCTCGTTCCACATCCAAGATGGAACAATTGCCATCTCGTTCCACATCCAAGATGGAACAATTACCATCTCGTTCCACATCCAGGACAGAACAATTACCATCTCGTTCAACAGCTAAAACAGAACAATTACCATCTCGTTTAACAGCCAGGAAGGAAACTCTACCTTCTCTTCCCACGGTCAGTACTGAATCACTAACGCCTTCTACAACCAAGACGGAGCCGCTTGCTGCTTTCCCCATAGCGTTGTTGGGCCACAAACTGGAAACAGATGAGATAAAAGTTGGTATAATCGAGCCTCTGGCTACGGAGGATGAAGAGGCTCTAAGAGAAGGCGCCCTGGAAAGTAGAAATGCCCGTCTGAGTGAAAGACGGGGAAGCAACCTCGATAAGATTGTCATCCCCAAACCCGGCGAGGCTCTTGACGCGGTGTTAAATGTCAAAATCGATAATTTTGACAGAGATGAGTATGTGGAATATAAGAAAAGATTTAGTGAAACAGACGCACTCATTTCTGACTATCTGAGGATTACATCAAGAAGTATTTCACACACTCACGACAGTGAAGCAGGTGCTGAAGACATACTTAAATTGTCTCATATATCTGACGCCAACAATGTTGCCTTAAATAGTCATCCGCTCCCCAGTGAACAAGCAAGCAATGTGGAGAGCTCTGATGTGAATGAAACAAATAATACATTTACGAAAGCTGCTACTGAACAAGATGATGATGCCAAATACAGCCAGAGAAGCACAGGTGCGGTTGATGACTCACTTGGTTTATCAGCATCTACTAACGATGATAAATCACTTACTGAGAGATCAGTAAAAGATGATAGAAAGTTGACCTCTCACCACCAACACCACGACCACTGTGCTCACACTACATTCTCGTCTAGAAAACAATCACTTCCGACTGAAGAACTCTTTTCTAGCGTGAAAACTCGACCCGTCTTCAGGAAGCTGAGTCTCATCGGTCCCCTGACTGACTACCAGCCACTAGATGCTACCTGCTGCAGGCCGTTGTTCTCACCTGTCCGGGAGACTGAGGAAGCCAATCTCTGTATCCCTGATAAATTTGCCAGCAAAGTGAAAACCAAAACTAGTTTAGGCAACACAAGGAAACAAGTCTCCAGCAGCTTACTTCATCTACAGGACAAAAACTTAGATACAGGAGAGCAAAAAAGTAGTTTGTGTGTGATGGAGAGCGGGAATACATCATCCTGTTTACCTGGGAGACCCTCTTCAGGTAGCATCAAGGAGCACTATTTACAAGAGAGCCCCAGGCTTAGGAAACACGTAATAGTTCCTGGATTACCCGAGGATCACCACCACCACTACCATCATCACCACCAACACACCAAGGTAGCCACCAGCCTCAGCCATGGTATTTCTGACCAGCTAAGGTTGCACACGGAGAGGAGACCCACCATACATCCACACAAATTAAAGAAAGTTAACGAAAAATCGTACAGATCCCCCCGGAAGTCGCTGAAGAAGGCACAGCATCCGGCGAAGGACTCCAGCGCCAGTCCAAGGATCTTGTTGAGTTCCCCGAGGCATGAGTCCTTCGGTGCCTTCTTCAGCAGACAGGAAGGAAGCGGGGAGGGCAGGCACTCCAACCACTGTAGTTCTCTAGTGCCATACCAACCTCTCGTTGACACCGCAGCTACCCCTACCACCCCAGATGATGCCACCACCAGGACACAACCTTCCATTTCCACCGCCACCGCCACCGCCGTCACTATAAGGGAAGCCGCCACCAATGCTGAAATTAGAGCGCCGCCACCACCACCAACAGGAACCAGCAGGTAACTAACCTGCTCTCACCTCCTCTCTACTCTTAAAATAAACAATTAGGACAAGCATTTTTTATTTGCATTATATACATGTCGTGCCGAATAGGTAAAATTGGTCAATTAGCAAGAACTTATTAAAAATTAATTTTTTTTTTAAATTTTCTCTTATACGTTTAATGATATATTTTTTCATTTATGTTAATGTAAAAAAATAATAATTTTGTACCAAAAGAACCTTAGAAAACTGACCTAACCTTATCATAACAAGCACAATTTAATTTAGTCTAATCCAACAAAATATATTTGAAATAAGTTTAAAGTAATTTAATAATAAACAAACAATGAAATATTTTTTTTCGCTAGATTCGCGAAATTACTCCATACACAAATTTTCGCTTGCCTTATTCGGCAAGAAGAGGGTCGCTATTTGAGCCAAAATCTCAAGTTTTACCTATTCGACACGATATATATATATAAATATATATATATATATATATATATATATATATATATATATATATATATATATATATATATATATATATATATATAGATATATATATATTTATATATATAAAGAAGGTAGTTTAAGTGCGGGAGGAGCATCTTGGTCACGGCAACATTGGAGATTTGTTGAGGTAAAATCTTGTTATCTTGAAGTCACAGGTAACAAGCTGCTGTGTGTGACGGATGGAGGGCGAGGGGAAGAGAGGGAGGGGAAGAGAGGGAGGGGAAGAGAGGGAGGGGAAGAGAGGGAGAGGGAGGGGAAGAGAGGGAGGGGAAGAAAAGAAGAGAGTGGGAGGAAGAGGAAGAATATATGGGAAAGACAGATGGCAGAGTAACTTGCGAGGTTACAGAGATGCTGACTGTTGAGAATAACTGCACTGCTACAGGGTTGAGGGACTATTATATAGGTGAGAGGCGAGGGTAGTAAAGCAGATGGCTCTCTCCCCATTCGCCAGGTGAAGGCGAGTCAGAGAGACACTGAGAAGAGGAAAAGGACAACGAGGACGAAGAGGAGAGAGGCAGGGGGAGACAAAGTCACACAGAGAGAAAGGGAGAAGAGGGAGAAATAAATGGAGAGACACAAAGAGAGGGAGAAAGAAAAAGAAATGCAGAGACAGGAATACTGAAATTGAAATGAGAGGGAGAGAGAGAGAGAGATAGACAGAAAGACAGACAGACAGACAGACAGACAGAGGGATTGAGATACACAGAGAGAAAGAGAGAGAGAAAGAGAGAGAGAGAGAGAGGGTACACACACACACAGCCCCCTATATACACAGCCCCCTATACACACAGCCCCCTATACACACAGCCCCCATACACACAGCCCCCAAACACAGCCCCTACACACAGCCCTCAAACACAGCCAACACACACAGTCCCCTATACACACAGCCCCCTATACACACAGCCCTCTATACACACAGCCCCCTATACACAAAGCCCCCTATACACACAGCCCCCTATACACACAGCCCCCTATACACACAGCCCCCTATACACACAGCCCCCATACACACAGCCCCCACACACAGCCCCCACACACAGCCCTCAAACACAGCAAACACACACAGTTCCCTATACACACAGCCCCCTATACACACAGCCCCCTATACACACATCCCCCCTATATGCACAGACCCCACACACACAGTCCCCATACACAGCCCCCACACACAGCCCCCACACACAGCTCTCAAACACAGCCCCCCACACACAGACCCCACACACGCACAACCCCCATACACACATCCCCCATGCACACAGCCCCCATACACACAGCCCCCTATACACACAGCCCCCTATACACACAGTCCCCTATACACACAGTCCCCTATACACACAGCCCCCTATACACACAGCCCCCTATGCACACAGCCCCCCTATATGCACAGACCCCACACACATAGCCCCCATACACACATCCCCCACACACAGCCCCCACACACAGCCCTCAAACACAGCCCCCACATACAGCCCCCCTCACACAGCCCCCACACACGCACACAGCACTCAAACACAACCCCCCACACACATCCCTCAAACACAGCCCCCCACATACAGACCCCACACACACACACAGCCTCATACACACAGCCCCATGCACACAGCCCCCATACACACAGCCCCCACACACAGGCCCCCACACACGCACACAGTCCTCAAACACAGCCCCCACACACAGCCCTCAAACACAGCCCCCCCACACAAACTCCACACACACACAGTCCCCATACACACAGCCCCCATACACACAGCTCCCCCACACACAGCTCCCACACACGCACACAACCCTCAAACACAGCCCCCACACACAGCCCCCACACACATCCCTCAAACACAGCCCCCACACACAGACCTCACACACACACACACACAGCCCCCATACACACAGCCCCCGTACACACAGCCCCCATACACAAAGCCCCCCACACACACAGCCCCCACACACGCACACAGCACTCAAACACAGCCCCCCACATACAGCCCTCAAACACAGCCCCATACACACAGCCCCCATACACACAGTCCCCCCACACACAGCCCCCACACACGCACACAGCACTCAAACACAGCCCCCCACACACAGCCCCCACACACGCACACAGCACTCAAACACAGCCCCCCCACACAGCCCACAAACACAGCCCCCACACACAGACCCCACACACACACACAGCCCCATACACACAGCCCCCATGCACACAGCCCCCATACACACAGCCCCCACACACAGCCCTCCACACACGCACATAGTTCTCAAACACAGCCCCCACACACAGCCCTCAAACACAGCCCCCCCCACACACAAACTCCACACACACACAGCCCCCATACACACAGCCCCCATACACGCAGCCCCCATACACACAGCCCCCCACACACAGCTCCCACACACGCACACAACCCTCAAACACAGCCCCCACTCACAGCCCCCCACACACATCCCTCAAACACAGCCCCCCACACACAGACCCCACACACACACACAGCCCCATACACACAGCCCCCATACACACAGCCCCCCCACACACACAGCCCCCACACACGCACACAGCACTCAAACCCAGCCCCCCACATACAGCCCTCAAACACAGCCCCATACACACAGCCCCCATACACACAGCCCCCACACACAGCCCCCACACACGCACACAGCACTCAAACACAGCCCCCCACATACAGCCCCCCACACACAGCCCTCAAACACAGCCCCCACACACAGCCCCCACACACAGCCCTCAAACACAGCCCCCACACACAGCCCCCACACACAGCCCTCAAACACGCACACAGCACTCAAACACAGCCCCCACATACAGCCCTCAAACACAGCCCCCACACACAGCCCCCACACACAGTCCTCAAACACAGCCCCCACACACAGCCCCACCACACAGCCCTCAAACACAGCCGCCACACACAGCTCCCACACACGCACACAGCCCTCAAAAACAGCCCCCACACACATCTCCCCACACAGCCCTCAAACACAGCCCCCACACACAGCTACCCACACACAGCCCTCAAACACAGCCCCCACACACAGCCCCCCCACACAGCACTCAAACACAGCCCCCCATATACAACCCCCACACACAGCCCTTAAACACAGCCCCCACACACAGCCCTCCACACACAGCCCTCAAACACAGCCCCCACATACAGCCCCCACACACACAGCCCTCAAACACAGCCCCCACATACAGCCCCCACACACAGCCCCACACACAAACACACAAACACACACACAAACAAACATGCAAACAAACACACAAACAAACACGCACAGACCAGACGCACGGAGCAGACTGCGCAGACAGGGCACTGGCCTGAGCAGGCGACAGAACTGGCCACAGACGCACACAGGCGCACGAGGCGCACCAGACGCACAGCGCACGGAAGCCAGACGCACAGGGCGCAGACCAGGCGCACGAAGGCCAGACGCACGGAGCGCCGCAGACGGAGCGCACAGACAGACGCGCACGGAGGCGCACAGGCGCACAGGCAGACGCGCAGGCGCACACCAGGCACGCAGAACCAGACGCGCAGGACGCACAGACCGACGCACAGGCGCAGGAGCGCGGGACGGGCAACGCAGACGGAGGCGCACGACAGGCGCAGGCCAGGCCTGGCAGCCAGGAAGGTGAGCGCAGCGCAGGCCAGACGCACAGGCATGGCGCACAGGACCGAGGCCGGCAGGCGCAGCCACGGAGCGCGCAGGAGCGCAGGCCTGGAGCGCACCGACAGGCGCACAGGCACAGGCGCGCGGACGCCACGCACGGTAATAAAGTTCCTGGTGAGCGAAACGTAGCGTAATAAAGTGCCTTGTGAGCGAAATGTAGCGTAATAAAGTTCCTGGTGAGCGAAACGTAGCGTAATAAAGTTCTTGGTGAGCGAAACGTAGCGTAATAAAGTTCCTGGTGAGCGAAATGTAGCGTAATAAAGTTCTTGGTGAGCGAAACGTAGCGTAATAAAGTTCCTGGTGAGTGAAATGTAGCGTAATAAAGTGCCTTGTGAGCGAAATGTAGCGTAATAAAGTTCCTGGTGAGCGAAACGTAGCGTAATAAAGTTCCTGGTGAGCGAAATGTAGCGTAATAAAGTTCCTTTTGAGCGAAACGTAGCGTAATAAAGTTCTTGGTGAGCGAAACGTAGCGTAATAAGCTTCTAGTAACTAATAATAATAATAATAATAATAATAATATTATTATTATTATTATTATTATTATTATTATTATTATTATTATTATTATTATTATTATTATTATTATTATTATTATTATAAGGACTGAATAGTGTATCAGTGTGACCATCACTCTGCATTTTATTTAACCAGCTGCGCCTCCAGCAACAGCTGGTGCAGGTGACCAGGGCTCCAGCAACAGCTGGTGCAGGTGACCAGGGCTCCAGCAACAGCTGGTGCAGGTGACCAGGGCTCCAGCAACAGCTGGTGCAGGTGACCAGGGCTCCAGCAACAGCTGGTGCAGGTGACCAAGGTTCCAGCAACAGCTGGTGCAGGTGACCAGGGCTCCAGCAACAGCTGGTGCAGGTGACCAGGGCTCCAGCTACAGCTGGTGCAGGTGACTAGGGCTACAGCAACAGCTGGTGCAGGTGACCAGGGCTCCAGCAACAGCTGGTGCAGGTGACCAGAGCTACAGCAACAGCTGGTGCAGGTGACCAGGGCTCCAGCAACAGCTGGTGCAGGTGACCAGGGCTCCAGCAACAGCTGGTGCAGGTGACCAGGGCTCCAGCAACAGCTGGTGCAGGTGACCAGGGCTCCAGCAACAGCTGGTGCAGGTGACCAGGGCTCCAGCAACAGCTGGTGCAGGTGACCAGGGCTCCAGCAACAGCTGGTGCAGGTGACCAGGGCTCCAGCAACAGCTGGTGCAGGTGACCAGGGCTCCAGCAACAGCTGGTGCAGGTGACCAGGGCTCCAGCTACAACATAAGATATTTCAGCCATTTTAGCTGTTAATTTATGGTTTATTTAACATTATGTTTAACATGAGATCCCTGGCAGGAAGCAACGACACGCACGTCGCACGACACGACACCTCCAGGGTTACTGGGACGAAAACTCTTCCTCCTCGTCATCCAGGTCGTCGCCTCACCCCTCCAGGTCGTCGCCTCACCCTTCCAGGTCGTCGCCTCACCCCTCCAGGTCGTCGCCTCACCCCTCCAGGTCGTCATCATCTTCTACGTCGTTATCTGGGGGGTCTAAATCGTCGTGCTCCTCTTCGTCGTCGTCGTCGTCGTCGTCGTCATCGTCGTCAACGGGTTCAGACTCATCGTCATCGTCGTCGTCGACGACGTCTTATTCGTCGTCTACATCGTCAGATTCCTCAGACATCGAGGACCTGATTCTCTGATGTAGAAGCATAGTGTCTGTGTCAGGTCATTGGGTAACCAGGTACTGGTGTGTCAGGTCATTGGGTGACCAGGTACTAGTGTGTCAGGTCACTGGGTGACCAGGTACTGGTGTGTCAGGTCACTGGGTGACCAGGTACTGGTGTGTCAGGTCACTGGGTGACCAAATACTGGTGTGTCAGGTCACTGGGTGACCAGTTACTGGTGTGTCAGGTAACTGGGTGACCAGGTACTGGTGTGTCAGGTCACTAGGTGACCAGGTACTGGTGTGTCAGGTCACTGGGTGACCAGGTACTGGTGTGTCAGGTCACTGGGTAACCAGGTACTGGTGTGTCATGTCACTGGGTGACCAGGTACTGGTGTGTCAGGTCACTGGGTAACCAGGTACTGGTGTGTCAGGTCACTGGGTAACCAGGTACTGGTGTGTCAGGTCACTGGGTAACCAGGTACTGGTGTGTCAGGTCACTGGGGGGTAACCAGGTACTGGTGTGTCAGGTCACTGGGTAACCAGGTACTGGTGTGTCAGGTCACTGGGTAACCAGGTACTGGTGTGTTAGGTCACTGGGTAACCAGGTACTGGTGTGTCAGGTCACTGGGTGACCAGGTACTGGTGTGTCAGGTCACTGGGTGACCAGGTACTGGTGTGTCAGGTCACTGGGTAACCAGGTACTGGTGTGTCAGGTCACTGGGTGACAAGGTACTGGTGTGTCAGGTCACTGGGTAACCAGGTACTGGTGTGTCAGGTCACTGGATAACCAGGTACTGGTGTGTCAGGTCACTGGGTAACCAGGTACTGGTGTGTCAGGTCACTGGGTAACCAGGTACTGGTGTGTCAGGTCACTGGGTAACCAGGTACTGGTGTGTCAGGTCACTAGGTAACCAGGTACTGGTGTGTCAGGTCACTGGGTGACCAGGTACTGGTGTGTCAGGTCGCTGGGTGACCAGGTACTGGTGTGTTAGGTCACTGGGTGACCAGGTACTGGTGTGTCAGGTCACTGGGTGACCAAGTACTGGTGTGTCAGGTCACTGGGTGACCAGGTACTGGTGTGTCAGGTCACTGGGTGACCAGGTACTGGTGTGTCAGGTCACTGGGTAACCAGGTACTGGTGTGTCAGGTCACTGTGTCACCAGGTACTGGTGTGTCAGGTCACTGGGTGACCAGTTACTGGTATGTCAGGTCACTGTGTCACCAGGTACTGGTGTGTCAGGTCACTGTGTCACCAGGTACTGGTGTGTCAGGTCACTGGGTGACCAGGTACTGGTGTGTCAGGTCACTGTGTCACCAGGTACTGGTGTGTCAGGTCACTGGGTGACCAGGTACTGGTGTGTCAGGTCACTCGGTAACCAGGTACTGGTGTGTCAGGTCGCTGGGTGACCAGGTACTCGTGTGTCAGCTCACTGGGTAACCAGGTACTGGTGTGTCAGGACGCTTGGTGACCAGGTACTGGTGTGTCATGTCACTGGGTGACCAGGTACTGGTGTGTCAGGTCACTGGGTGACCAGGTACTGGTGTGTCAGGTCACTGGGTAACCAGGTACTGGTGTGTCAGGTCACTGGGTAACCAAGTACTGGTGTGTCAGGTCACTGGGTAACCAGGTACTGGTGTGTCAGGTCGCTGGGTGACCAGGTACTGGTGTGTCAGGTCACTGGGTAACCAGTTACTGGTATGTCAGGTCACTGGGTGACCAGGTACTGGTGTGTCAGGTCACTGGGTAACCAGGTACTGGTGTGTCAGGTCACTGGGTAACCAGGTACTGGTGTGTCAGGTCACTGGGTAACCAGGTACTGGTGTGTCAGGTCACTGGGTAACCAGGTACTGGTGTGTCAGGTCACTGGGTAACCAGGTACTGGTGTGTCAGGTCACTGGGTAACCAGGTACTGGTGTGTCAGGTCACTGGGTAACCAGGTACTGGTGTGTCAGGTCACTGGGTGACCAGGTACTGGTGTGTCAGGTCACTGGGTAACCAGGTACTGGTGTGTCAGGTCACTGGGTAACCAGGTACTGGTGTGTCAGGTCACTGGGTAACCAGGTACTGGTGTGTCAGGTCACTGGGTAACCAGGTACTCGTGTGTCAGGTCACTGGGTAACCAGGTACTGGTGTGTCAGGTCACTGGGTAACCAGGTACTGGTGTGACAGGTCACTGGGTAACCAGGTACTGGTGTGACAGGTCACTGGGTAACCAGGTACTGGTGTGTCAGGTCACTGGGTGACCAGGTACTGGTGTGTCAGGTCACTGGGTAACCAGGTACTGGTGTGACAGGTCACTGGGTAACCAGGTACTGGTGTGTCAGGTCACTGGGTAACCAGGTACTGGTGTGTCAGGTCACTGGGTGACCAGGTACTGGTGTGTCAGGTCACTGGGTAACCAGGTACTGGTGTGACAGGTCACTGGGTAACCAGGTACTGGTGTGTCAGGTCACTGGGTAACCAGGTACTGGTGTGTCAGGTCACTGGGTAACCAGGTACTGGTGTGTCAGGTCACTGGGTAACCAGGTACTGGTGTGACAGGTCACTGGGTAACCAGGTACTGGTGTGACAGGTCACTGGGTAACCAGGTACTGGTGTGTCAGGTCACTGGGTGACCAGGTACTGGTGTGTCAGGTCACTGGGTAACCAGGTACTGGTGTGACAGGTCACTGGGTAACCAGGTACTGGTGTGTCAGGTCACTGGGTAACCAGGTACTGGTGTGTCAGGTCACTGGGTGACCAGGTACTGGTGTGTCAGGTCACTGGGTAACCAGGTACTGGTGTGACCGGTCTCTGGGTAACCAGGTACTGGTGTGTCAGGTCACTGGGTAACCAGGTACTGGTGTGTCAGGTCACTGGGTGACCAGGTACTGGTGTGTCAGGTCACTGGGTGACCAGGTACTGGTGTGTCAGATCACTGGGTGACCAGGTACTGGTGTGTCAGGTCACTGGGTAACCAGGTACTGGTGTGTCAGGTCACTGGGTAACCAAGTACTGGTGTGTCAGGTCACTGGGTAACCAGGTACTGGTGTGTCAGGTCGCTGGGTGACCAGGTACTGGTGTGTCAGGTCACTGGGTAACCAGTTACTGGTATGTCAGGTCACTGGGTGACCAGGTACTGGTGTGTCAGGTCACTGGGTAACCAGGTACTGGTATGTCAGGTCACTGGGTGACCAGGTACTGGTTTGTCAGGTCACTGGGTAACCAGGTACTGGTGTGTCAGGTCACTGGGTAACCAGGTACTGGTATGTGAGGTCACTATGTGACCAGGTACTGGTGTGTTAGGTCACTGGGTAACCAGTTACTGGTATGTCAGGTCACTGGGTGACCAGGTACTGGTGTGTCAGGTCACTGGGTAACCAGGTACTGGTATGTCAGGTCACTGGGTGACAAGGTACTGGTTTGTCAGGTCACTGGGTAACCAGGTACTGGTGTGTCAGGTCACTGGGTAACCAGGTACTGGTGTGTCAGGTCACTGGGTAACCAGGTACTGGTGTGTCAGGTCACTGGGTGACCAGGTACTGGTGTGTCAGGTCACTGGGTGACCAGGTACTGGTGTGTCAGGTCACTGGGTGACCAGGTACTGGTGTGTCAGGTCACTGGGTAACCAGGTACTGGTATGTCAGGTCACTGGGTGACCAGGTACTGGTTTGTCAGGTCACTGGGTAACCAGGTACTGGTGTGTCAGGTCACTGGGTAACCAGGTACTGGTGTGTCAGGTCACTGGGTAACCAGGTACTGGTGTATCAGGTCGCTGGGTAACCAGATACTGGTGTGTCAGGTCACTGGGTGACCAGGTACTGGTGTGTCAGGTCACTGGGTAACCAGGTACTGGTGTGTCAGGTCACTGGGTAACCAGGTACTGGTGTGTCAGGTCACTGGGTGACCAGGTACTGGTGTGTCAGGTCACTGGGTGACCAGGTACTGGTGTGTCAGGTCACTGGGTGACCAGGTACTGGTGTGTCAGGTCACTGGGTAACCAGGTACTGGTGTGTCAGGTCACTGGGTAACCAAGTACTGGTGTGTCAGGTCACTGGGTAACCAGGTACTGGTGTGTCAGGTCGCTGGGTGACCAGGTACTGGTGTGTCAGGTCACTGGGTAACCAGTTACTGGTATGTCAGGTCACTGGGTGACCAGGTACTGGTGTGTCAGGTCACTGGGTAACCAGGTACTGGTGTGTCAGGTCACTGGGTAACCAGGTACTGGTGTGTCAGGTCACTGGGTAACCAGGTACTGGTGTGTCAGGTCACTGGGTAACCAGGTACTGGTGTGTCAGGTCACTGGGTGACCAGGTACTGGTGTGTCAGGTCACTGGGTAACCAGGTACTGGTGTGACCGGTCTCTGGGTAACCAGGTACTGGTGTGTCAGGTCACTGGGTAACCAGGTACTGGTGTGTCAGGTCACTGGGTGACCAGGTACTGGTGTGTCAGGTCACTGGGTGACCAGGTACTGGTGTGTCAGGTCACTGGGTAACCAGGTACTGGTGTGTCAGGTCACTGGGTAACCAAGTACTGGTGTGTCAGGTCACTGGGTAACCAGGTACTGGTGTGTCAGGTCGCTGGGTGACCAGGTACTGGTGTGTCAGGTCACTGGGTAACCAGTTACTGGTATGTCAGGTCACTGGGTGACCAGGTACTGGTGTGTCAGGTCACTGGGTAACCAGGTACTGGTATGTCAGGTCACTGGGTGACCAGGTACTGGTTTGTCAGGTCACTGGGTAACCAGGTACTGGTGTGTCAGGTCACTGGGTAACCAGGTACTGGTATGTGAGGTCACTGGGTGACCAGGTACTGGTGTGTTAGGTCACTGGGTAACCAGTTACTGGTATGTCAGGTCACTGGGTGACCAGGTACTGGTGTGTCAGGTCACTGGGTAACCAGGTACTGGTATGTCAGGTCACTGGGTGACAAGGTACTGGTTTGTCAGGTCACTGGGTAACCAGGTACTGGTGTGTCAGGTCACTGGGTAACCAGGTACTGGTGTGTCAGGTCACTGGGTAACCAGGTACTGGTGTGTCAGGTCACTGGGTGACCAGGTACTGGTGTGTCAGGTCACTGGG
The DNA here is from genome assembly GCF_038502225.1 of Cherax quadricarinatus. Lineage (NCBI taxonomy): Eukaryota > Metazoa > Arthropoda > Malacostraca > Decapoda > Parastacidae > Cherax > Cherax quadricarinatus. The sequence goes on from NC_091325.1 coordinate 789,104, forward strand.
TGACCAGGTACTGGTGTGTCAGGTCACTGGGTGACCAGGTACTGGTGTGTCAGGTCACTGGGTAACCAGGTACTGGTATGTCAGGTCACTGGGTGACCAGGTACTGGTTTGTCAGGTCACTGGGTAACCAGGTACTGGTGTGTCAGGTCACTGGGTAACCAGGTACTGGTGTGTCAGGTCACTGGGTAACCAGGTACTGGTGTATCAGGTCGCTGGGTAACCAGATACTGGTGTGTCAGGTCACTGGGTGACCAGGTACTGGTGTGTCAGGTCACTGGGTAACCAGGTACTGGTGTGTCAGGTCACTGGGTAACCAGGTACTGGTGTGTCAGGTCACTGGGTGACCAGGTACTGGTGTGTCAGGTCACTGGGTGACCAGGTACTGGTGTGTCAGGTCACTGGGTGACCAGGTACTGGTGTGACAGGTCACTGGGTAACCAGGTACTGGTGTGTCAGGTCACTGGGTAACCAAGTACTGGTGTGTCAGGTCACTGGGTAACCAGGTACTGGTGTGTCAGGTCGCTGGGTGACCAGGTACTGGTGTGTCAGGTCACTGGGTAACCAGTTACTGGTATGTCAGGTCACTGGGTGACCAGGTACTGGTGTGTCAGGTCACTGGGTAACCAGGTACTCGTGTGTCAGGTCACTGGGTAACCAGGTACTGGTGTGTCAGGTCACTGGGTAACCAGGTACTGGTGTGTCAGGTCACTGGGTAACCAGGTACTGGTGTGTCAGGTCACTGGGTAACCAGGTACTGGTGTGTCAGGTCACTGGGTAACCAGGTACTGGTGTGTCAGGTCACTGGGTGACCAGGTACTGGTGTGTCAGGTCACTGGGTAACCAGGTACTGGTGTGTCAGGTCACTGGGTAACCAGGTACTGGTGTGTCAGGTCACTGGGTAACCAGGTACTGGTATGTCAGGTCACTGGGTAACCAGGTACTGGTGTGTCAGGTCACTGGGTAACCAGGTACTGGTATGTCAGGTCACTGGGTAACCAGGTACTGGTGTGTCAGGTCACTGGGTAACCAGGTACTGGTGTGACCGGTCACTGGGTAACCAGGTACTGGTGTGTCAGGTCACTGGGTAACCAGGTACTCTCCACTAGTCAAAGATATATTAATTCCTAAAATGTATATTAAACTGAGTATATATACACTGATACAAATTATTGTATGTAACTTTGTATAATTTATTTGATAAACATCATAAGCGGAGTGATATAAATAATTATTAGGGATAATTGAAGCGAAAACTTTAGATAGCTTTCAAAATAGGATAGACAAGTACATGAGTGGGTGTGGGTTGGACCTGCCTAGCATGGGCCAGTAGGCCTGCTGCAGTGCTCCTTCTTTCTCACGTTCTTTTTAAGCTTCAGTTAAGGATATGTGCCACCAAGGTAGATTCGGAATGTTATACTTATTAAAAGTTAGTTTCTTGTAAATAATATGCCTTATATATTGTATAAATGCACAAAAAAACGACGAGAAAGAATCATCTGAGCATAAGCAACGTATATGAGGTTCGAAAGTGGCATATAATGCCGGAATAAGTTAGAGAATATAGCATTGACAGAGACGGATCAAGACGGATGCCTTACACGAACGTAAACACAAGTGGTAACTTGGGATCCGTCTTGGACTGACGAACGCTACACAAAGCCACCCACCCTCTCTAAAGTATATAGAAATACCTCACCATAACTCTATACCCTTGTTAATTATGATAATTTTATGTATTTTTATAGATGTGTTTGTATATATCTATATTTAAGATGTGTGCGTGTATATATATATATATATATATATATATATATATATATATATATATATATATATATATATATATATATATATATATATATATAAACTGGGCATTAATGACTAACTTGGGACAGGTTCAAGATTCTAATATATGTTTAAAACATAATATCTCGTTTATCTTTTACATCTTTTATAGTTGACATATCTTGCAAGGTTGTGATATCTTGCAAGGTTGTGATATCTTGCAAGGTTGTGATATCTTGCAAGGTTGTGATGTCTTGCAAGGTTGTGATGTCTTGCTAGGTTGTGATATCTTGCAAGGTTGTGATGTCTTGCAAGGTTGTGATGTCTTGCTAGGTTGTGATATCTTGCAAGGTTGTGATGTCTTGCAAGGTTGTGATGTCTTGCTAGGTTGTGATATCTTGCAAGGTTGTGATGTCTTGCAAGGTTGTGATATCTTGCAAGGTTGTGATGTCTTGCAAGGTTGTGATATCTTGCAAGGTTGTGATATCTTGCAAGGTTATGATGTCTTGCAAGGTTGTGATATCTTGCAAGGTTGTGATATCTTGCAAGGTTGTGATGTCTTGCAAGGTTGTGATATCTTGCAAGGTTGTGATATCTTGCTAGGTTGTGATATCTTGCAAGGTTGTGATATCTTGCTAGGTTGTGATATCTTGCAAGGTTGTGATATCTTGCAAGGTTGTGATGTCTTGCAAGGTTGTGATGTCTTGCAAGGTTGTGATGTCTTGCAAGGTTGTGATGTCTTGCAAGGTTGTGATATCTTGCAAGGTTGTGATGTCTTGCAAGGTTGTGATATCTTGCAAGGTTGTGATGTCTTGCAAGGTTGTGATATCTTGCAAGGTTGTGATATCTTGCAAGGTTGTGATATCTTGCAAGGTTGTGATATCTTGCAAGGTTGTGATATCTTGCAAGGTTGTGATATCTTGCAAGGTTGTGATGTCTTGCAAGGTTGTGATATCTTGCAAGGTTGTGATGTCTTGCAAGGTTGTGATATCTTGCAAGGATATCTTGTGATGTCTTGCAAGGTTGTGATGTCTTCTTGCTTGCAAGGTTGTGATGATGTCTTGCAAGGTTGTGATGTCTTGCAAGGTTGTGATGTCTTGCAAGGTTGTGATATCTTGCAAGGTTGTGATGTCTTGCAAGGTTGTGATGTCTTGCATATTTTCAGTATTAAACCTAAAGAGAAGATGGTCAGTTGATATACTATTTAAAACACCCCTCTCACCCACACCCCACTCACCCACACCCCACTCACCCACACCCACAACAACACCCCACTCACCCACACCCACAACAACACCCCACTCACCCACACCCACAACAACACACCTCTCACCCACACCCCACTCACCCACACCCCACTCACCCACACCCCACTCACCCACACCCACAACAACACCCCACTCACCCACACCCACAACAACACACCACTCACTCACACCCCACTCACCCACACCCCACTCACCCACACCCCACTCACCCACACCCACAACAACACCCCACTCACCCACACCCACAACAACACACCACTCACCCACATCCACAACAACACACCACTCACCCACACCCACAACAACACCCCACTCACCCACACCCACAACAACACACCTCTCACCCACACCCCACTCACCCACACCCCACTCACCCACACCCCACTCACCCACACCCACAACAACATCCCACTCACCCACACCCACAACAACACACCACTCACTCACACCCCACACACCCACACCCCACTCACCCACACCCCACTCACCCACACCCACAACAACACCCCACTCACCCACACCCACAACAACACACCACTCACCCACACCCACAACAACACACCACTCACCCACACCCACAACAACACCCCACTCACCCACACCCACAACAACACCCCACTCACCCACACTCACAACAACACACCACTCACCCACATTCACAACAACACCCCACTCACCCACACTCACAACAACACCCCACTCACCCACAGCCACAACAACACACCACTCACTCACACCCACAACAACACCCCACTCATTTACACCAACACACCACTCACCCACACCCACACCCACAACAACACACCACTCACCCACACCCACAACAACACCCCACTCACCCACACTCACAAAAACACCCCACTCACCCACACTCACAACAACACACCACTCACCCACACTCACAGCAACACCCCACTCACCCACACCCACAACAACACCCCACTCACCCACTCCCACGACAACACCCCACTCACAAACACCCACAACAACACCCCACTCACCCACACCCACACCCACAACAACTCCCAACTCACCCACACCCACAACAACACCCCACTCACCCACTCCCACAACAACACCCCACTCACCCACACGCACAGCAACACCCCACTCACCCACACCCACAACAACACCCCACTCACCCACACCCACAACAACACCCCACTCACCCACACCCACAACAACACCCCACTCACCCACACCCACAACAACACCCCACTCACCCACACGCACAACAACACCCCACTCACCCACACCCACAACAACACCCCACTCACAAACACCCACAACAACACCCCACTCACCCACACTCACAAAAACACGCCACTCACCCACACTCACAACAACACACCACTCACCCACACTCACAACAACACACCACTCACCCACACTCACAGCAACACCCCACTCACCCACACCCACAACAACACCCCACTCACCCACACCCACAACAACACCCCACTCACCCACACCCACAACAACACCCCACTCACCCACACGCACAGCAACACCCCACTCACCCACACCCACAACAACACCCCACTCACCCACACCCACAACAACACCCCACTCACCCACACCCACAACAACACCCCACTCACCCACACCCACAACAACACCCCACTCACCCACACGCACAACAACACCCCACTCACCCACACCCACAACAACACCCCACTCACCCACACCCACAACAACACCCCACTCACCCACACCCACAACAACACCCCACTCACCCACACCCACAACAACACCCCACTCACCCACACCCACAACAACACCCCACTCACCCACACGCACAACAACACCCCACTCACCCACACACAACAACACCCCACTCAACACCCACCAACACTCACCCACACCCACAACAACACCCCACTCACCCACACCCACAACAACACCCCACTCACCCACACCCACAACAACACCCCACTCACCCACACCCACAACAACACCCCACTCACCCACACCCACAACAACACCCCACTCATCCACACCCACAACAACACCCCACTCACCCACACGCACAACACCCCACTCACCCACACCCACAACAACACCCCACTCACCCACACCCACAACAACACCACTCTCACCCACACCCACAACAACACCCCACTCACCCACACCCACAACAACACCCACTCACCCACACCCACAGCAACACCCCACTCACCCACACCCACAACACCCCACTCACCCACACCCACAACAACACCCCACTCACCCACACGCACAACAACACCCCACTCACCCACACCCACAACAACACCCCACTCACCCACACCCACAACAACAACCCACTCACCCACACTCACAGCAACACCCCACTCACCCACACCCACAACAACACTCCACTCACCCACACCCACAACACCCCACTCACCCACACCTACAACAACACCCCACTCACCCACACCCACAACAACACCCCACTCATCCACACCCACAACAACACCCCACTCACCCACACGCACAACACCCCACTCACCCACACCCACAACAACACCCCACTCACCCACACCCACAACAACACCCCACTCACCCACACCCACAACAACACCCCACTCACCCACACCCACAACAACACCCCACTCACCCACACCCACAGCAACACCCCACTAACCCACACCCACAACACCCCACTCACCCACACCCACAACAACACCCCACTCACCCACACGCACAACAACACCCCACTCACCCACACCCACAACAACACCCCACTCACCCACACCCACAACAACAACCCACTCACCCACACCCAC
>NC_091325.1:797427-804927 GCF_038502225.1 Cherax quadricarinatus
CTCTCTCTCTCTGTCTCTCTCTCTCTCTCTCTCTCTCTCTCTCTCTCTCTCTCTCTCTCTCTCTCTCTCTCTCTCTCTCTCTCTCTCTCTCTCTCTCTCTCTCTCTCTGTCTCTCTCTCTCTGTCTCTCTCTCTCTGTCTCTCTCTCTCTCTCTCTCTCTCTCTCTCTCTCTCTCTCTCTCTCTCTCTCTCTCTCTCTCTCTCTCTCTCTCTCTCTCTCTCTCTCTCTATATATATATATATATATATATATATATATATATATATATATATATATATATATATATATATCTTTCTCTCTCTCTCTCTCTCTCTCTCTCTCTCTCTCTCTCTCTCTCTGTCTCTCTCTCTCTCTCTCTCTCTCTCTCTCTCTCTCTCTCTCTCTCTCTCTCTCTCTCTCTCTCTCTCTCTCTCCAGGGTTTGACAAGGTTAAGGATCCTAAGCTTTATTGACAGCTATTTACAGGTTAAGGATTCCCTAACATTTGTTGGCAAAGCTAGGCTATTACCTACATCAGCTCATTTGAAAGCATTTTGTTATGAGACATACAAGTAGGGAACAGGATGAAGTTGGAGCCATCTGTGGGCCAGCATTTTCATTTGATCAACTGACGTTATCTCGTTGACATCATTATGCTGTACAGATGTGTTCCATACTCGAGTCATCCTGGGTATGTATGATCTCAGATGGAGTGATGTTCTGGAGAAGGTTACAGCCAGAGTGAAGTTGCTGCTTTCTGCCCGTCTTGTGGCATAAAAGCTTGTTTCACTGTCCTCGAAGTGGATCAAGTGTGGTATTTTGACAATATTGGCCTTGTACATAACAGTAAGGCCACCCACATCCCTCCTATGTTGAAGGCTCTGCTGAAATGACAGATCTATCAGGATGGGTCCAGGCGAGAGATGAGACGTCTTGCTCTGTTCTCTACTCTGTCAAGCAGTCGCAGATGAGGGAGGGGGCAGGCAAACCAAGAAAGTGGAGCATACTCAAGGTGTGAGCGTACTTGTGCCTCGTACAGGGATCTTGCAACCCCTACTGTCAAGCAGATGCGAGATACGGCGAAGTGCTGTAAGCTTCCTGGCTGCCTTGTTTGCAAGATTTACAACATGGTTCTTCATGGTTAGTTTGAGTCAAATTTCACCCCAAGGATATCAACTTCTTCTCCAGGTGCCAACATCGTCCCATTCATCCTTACTACTGCGCCAGCATTACCATCATGGTGCCTAGAGGACGAACATCATTTGCGTTTTTCAGGTGCAAATGTTGCGCCATCTATTTCCCCAAGCTGATATAGCTCTCAGCTGGTGATTGATGTAACTTAGAGCAGCTGGCATTTCTTCTCTTGGATAAGTGAATGTCAGTGTACAGTCGTCTGCATATGCATGTGATTCTGGAATGAGATGAAGAAGGTCGTTGAAGTAGACATTCCATAACAGTGGACCCAGCACTTCCTTGTGGGCCGCTTGCCCCAATAGGGATGCCTTGCTGATTCCGTTCCATTGAGGACTACACTTAGAGATCTACCATGAAGGTAATCACTGAGGGAGACATAAGCGTAGAGCCTGCAATTCCCAGTGCTTGAAGTTTTGCTAAGAGGCCCTGGTGCCACACCCGGTCAGCGCCAGCAATGTCAGTGCTACCACACAGCTGACTTTGGATTCATCCAGTGACTGGTCCACCTTAGTGGAGAGGTTTAACAACAGATCAGCAGCAGAGTAACCTTTCCTGAAGCCATATTGACGATCACAAAGTAGTGAGTGGTAGTCAAAAAAATCTGTCATTTGTCTTGAGATTATTGTCTCAAGGATCTTACCAGTGATTGACAGGAGGGTGACACTGGTCTGTAGTTGCTGATTTCTGCTCTGCTCTTCTTTTTTGTGAACAGGGACTACATTTGCCTCTTTCCATGGAGGAGGGCCATTTACACTGTACTAGGCAGTGCTGAAAGATGCGAGTTAGAGGTGCTGCTAGCTGGTCTGCACATCTTCTCAACAATCTTGGGCTCAACTTGTCTGGGCCCACAGCCTTTTCTTGGTCAAGTGATTTAAGAAGGAAATGCACCTCCTCCTGCCTTATTGTCACCACTGACAGTTTTGACACAGTTCTTGCAGCTAGCCAAGGAGGGTCCCTTGCTGGATCAGGAACTTGCATTTTAGTAACAAAGTGTTCAGCAAGGAGTCCAACCTTCTCTTGACTACTAGTAGAGGTAGTCCCATCCTGTCGATTTAGAGGTGGAATAAGTTCATCAGGCAGATAACTTGTCTGTCCTTGACCAGGGACCACCAGGATTTTGGAGCCTACCTACCTGATGCTAACTTTCTTTTAGTGTCCACCTCCACCCCAGTAATGGCCCACTTTGAACATCACCCATATGCCTACAGGCTTGCATGTGCAAGTTCTGTTATAGGTGGTAGGATCTCTATGCCTTCTTAATGCTTTGGCCTTAGCAGCGCAGCCTCTCTACAACAGCCAAACCAGGAGGCTGATCCCTGTAGGCTTTGTCACATATTGCCGGTGAATGTGTTCTTGTTGCAGATTAAGGATGTGTCCAGTGAAGAGCTTTTCACTTGGTTATCCAACATCCCCTGGAAGAGCATTCCAGTCGGTGGTGGCGAGCTCAGAGCAAAGGAGCTGTGAGTACCTCTTTCCCATAGCCAGGTTGTGCGTGTGGACTCCTCACCTCGTTCTGTTGGGATCTTAAATTGTGGTAAAGAAACAGCCTTGTGGTCAGACGATCCAACGTAGCCGAGGGTTGACAAGTGACTATGCCTTCTGCCAGATCACTCACTACTGGGTCAAGGGAGGAGCCAGAGATATGAGTAGGGGAAATCAACAAAGTTTCTCTGTCAAACACTGCAGAAGGTCATCAAAGTCCCTCTGTATAAGGTGCTGGTTGAGGTCACCAACAATTATAATATGTTGACAGTTGTGTTGTAGCAGAGGGTGTAATTTTCCATTAGGAAGTTGATAGGGTCTGCATGTTGCCCACTGAGGTCTGTACATTACACATGCTAGTACAGAGGGTACTGAGTGTTTATACAGAGCTTGAAGAACATCATTTCAAGATGTGTAGGAGGTGGCAACATCTATGTGCTGAGCATGAACACTTTTAGAAGCACTGTAACACCACCTCCTTGCCCTTGCCTGTCTCTTCTCATCCATGAGGTGTGGCCAGCAATTCTTGCCACCACTGCAAGTCCTGTGTCAAAAATGTTTTCAACAGCAGCTATCATGTCAGGACGTCAGTGTTCACAAGCTATGTGGCCAGGCTCTCAGCATTAATGTGAAACCTCTAATGTTGGCCAAACAGGATGCTGATAGACTGGCTCTCATGATGAGTGTGGTCGGCTTGGTGGTGGGTGTGTGAGGAATGTAAGGTGCCTGCCCTTGGAGGTAGGTGCTGAGGGCAGCTGCAGGGATGTAGGTCTGTGGTCTTGTATGAGCCCAATCCCACCTGATGGGCTGGGATAGGAGTAGCTAAGTGGGTGACGTGTGAGTGTTTACCAGTTGAGATCCTGCTGGTTTGTTCTGAGAACAGGTCTCTAGACAGGTGGCCCTGTCTGTCAAGTTCCTTTTCTTCCGACACTGGTCCTCCTTATGTCCTTTCTTGGCAGTAGTTACACCTGGTATCTCGCAGGCAGTTGTTGGCAGAGTGCCCCTTCCGGTGACAGCGAGAGCACAGCCCTAGAGTGCCTGGGAGGGGTGGACTAGGATTTGTTGTACCTCCTGTGTTTCGCAGATTTGTCCTCAGATTCTGCCACTGGAACTGTGTTGATGGAGGGTGAGACAGCTGTAGATGTCTTCCTCCACCACGTCCTCCTCCACGTCCTCTACCCGCCCTCCTACCAGTTCTGACAGATGTGTCCCTGCTGTTCGTGCTGTAGCAGGTGATCAGGTGCAGTGATAGTTCCCTGATCACTAACTGCACCGTTCTCTGGTGGGAAACTCCTGGCTCAGAGCTTGCTGTGAAGCACTACTGCAGATTCTAGAATATGAGTATCGGCGAGTGTGCTGACAGGTGTAGGATCGAGGATAGTATGTGCTGTCAAGTAGACTGGCAGTGGCTGAAGCAGAGATGTCAGGTGTAGAGAATTAACAGATCCAGGCTTCCACGTTGCTGGGAAGAGTTTATTCCCTCTGTGGTAGTCCAGAGGAATTGTGTTAGAATTCCCAAAGGTAGTGTTTTGAACTCTGTCAGTCTGTAGGACCTTAGCGATGACAGGAATTCCTGAATGTTTACCCCTGAGTTAGAAGCTCAGTGTGGGACTTCCAGTCTTTGTCAGCAGTGTCACCATCAGCTGAGCAACTTGCGTCACTTGATGTAGGCTTGCACTGGCCTTCTACAATAGCTTGTAGGTTATCTAATGATTTTGAGAGCTCATGAAGTGCTTCCTGTGATGGATTATCTTGGCTGCAACTTTTACAGCACAGCCCAGAGGGCAGTCTTGATCTTTGGACAGGAGTCCTGAGGTACAGGACTACAGACCTTCCTCATGGCTCAGGCTTGTATCCACATATACCACAGGATTATGGATATCCTTAAGTTTTCTGAAATTTTCAACTGGCTGCAACAAAATTCTTCTTCTGGAGTGCAATCTGTGTGGCATTAGTTGGAACCGTGGCTCTTTACATCCAGAAGATCTTTGTCCTTGTAGTATACCCACAAACACTGCAGTATCTACTGGGATAATATGGCCAGATAGCGTAGATAATCTTGCTATTTTGCGGTGTGAAGTCATCCCAGAGGCTTGTATAATTTGAAGTTCACAGGAGAGAAGAGAGGTGGGGTGGTGATACGTGGGTGGAATTAGATGTGGGTGGGTGGGAGTGTTTATAGCCAGTGGAGTAGTGAGACCGGGCGGCTTGATGGGCCACTGGCTGGAAGTGTGCCTTCTCACTATCACTTGTAAACACTGTTTATGCTGTCCCTTTTTCCACTAAAGGAAGATGTTACTAAATCCTGTGTTGCATTGTACCAGCCACGTTGTTATAAAGCACCAGATGCTAGTACATAGCACAAAACACACATAATATTGGGCGCTCATACAGGAAGGCAATGAGTGAAGACACTCCAGGCCCTGCCAGTCCCCTCACCATGCGCCCAACATACACACTTAATATCACTGATGTTGCTTATATTCACCTCAGTGGAGAGTTGGCTTACTTGTATAATGTGTTGTAAGTAGTGTGCTACGTCACTGAACAGTTTTATCCTCACCCAACCCTCGTATTTAAGTAATATTAAGAAGTTTGTGGAGCGCACTGTGACACGTCTTCACCCTCTCTCTCTCTCTGTCTCTCTCTCTCTATCTCTCTCTCTCTCTCTCTCTCTCTCTATCTCTCTCTCTCTCTCTCTCTCTCTCTCTCTCTCTCTCTCTCTCTCTCTCTCTCTCTCTCTCTCTCTCTCTCTCTCTCTCTCCTCTCTCTCTCTCTCTATCTCTCTCTCTATCTCTCTCTCTCTCTCTCTCTCTCTCTCTCTCTCTCTCTCCTCTCTCTCTCTCTCTCTCTCTCTCTCTCTCTCTCTCTCTCTCTCTCTCTCTCTCTCTCTCTCTCACTCTCTCTCTCTCTCTATCTCTCCTCTCTATCTCTCTCTCTCTCTCTCTCACTCTCCTCTCTCTCTCCTATCTCTCTCTCTCTCTCTCTTTCTCTCTCTCTCTCTCTCTCTCTCTCCTCTCTCTCTCTCTCTCTCTCTCTCTCTCTCTCTCTCTCTCTCTCTCTCTCCTCTCTCTCTCACTCTCTCTCTCTCTCTATCTCTCTCACCTCTATCTCTCTCTCTCTCTCTCTCTCTCTCTCTCTCTCTCTCTCTTTTACACAGGAGTTTGACAAGGTTAAGGATCCTAGCTTTATTGACAGCTATTTTACAGGTTAGGATTCTAACTTTATTGACAAGCTAAGAGCTGTATTACCTACATCAGCTCATTTGAAAGCATTTTTGTGTTATGGACATACAAGTAGGGAACAGGATAAGTTGGAGGCCATCTGTGGGCCAGCATTTTCATTGATCAGCTGACATTATCTCGTTTATTTATCATTATCTTTCGTACAGATAATGTTTCATACTCGAGTCATCTTGGGTATGTAAGATCTCTCCAGATGGAGTGATGTTCTGGAGAAAGGTACAGCCAGAGTGGGAGAGTTGCTGCTTTCTGCCGTCTTGGCATAAGCTTGTTTCACGCAGTCCTCCCGAAGTGGATCCAAGTGTACAATTATTTTGACAATATTGGCCTTGTACATAACAGTAAGGCCACCCACATCCCCTCTATGTTAGAGGCTCTGCTGAAATGACAGATCCTATCCAGGATGGTCAGGCGAGGAGATGAGACATCTTGCTCTGTTCTCTACTCATCGACAGTCGCAGATGAAGGAGGGCAGGCAAACCAAGAAAGTGGAGCATACTCAGGTGTGAGCGTGCTTGTGCCTCGTACCAGAATCGCGCAACCCCTGCTGTCAAAGCAGATGCGAGATACGTAGTGCTGTAAGCTTCCTGGCTGCCTTGTTTGCCAGATTTTACAACATGGTTCTTCATGGTTAGTTTGAGTCAAATTTCACCCCAAGAGGATATCAACTATTCACTCCAGGTGCCATGCATCTCATTCATCATACTACTGCACCAGCATTACCATCATGGTGCCTAGGGCGATCATCATTTGCGTTTCTCAGGTGCAAATGTTACTTGCCATCTATTTCCCCAAAGCTGATGTAGCTCTCGGCTGGTGATTGATGCTCAACCCAGAGCAGCTGGCATTTCTTCTCTTGGATAAGTGAATGTCGGTGTGCAGTCGTCTGCATATGCATGTGATGCTGGGATGAGATAGAGAAGGTCGTTGAAGTAGACATTCCATAACAGTGGACCCAGCACGCTTCCTTGTGGGCGCTTGCCCCAATGGATGCCTTGCTGATTCCGTTCCCGTTGAGGACTACATAGAGATCTACCATGAAGGTAATCACTGAGGAGACATAGCGTAGAGCCTGCAATTCCCAGTGCTTGAAGTTTTGCTAAAGAGGCCCTGGTGCCACCCGGTCAAGCGCCAGCAATATCCAGTGCTACCACACAGCTGACTTTGGATTCATCCGGTGACTGGTGCCACTTAGTGAGGTTTAACAACAGATCAGCAGCAGAGTAACCTTTCCTGAAGCCATATTGACGATCACAAAGTAGTGGTGGTAGTTAAAAAATCTGTCATTTGTCTTGAGATTATTGTCTCAAGGATCTTCCAGTGATTGACAGGGTGACACTGGTCTGGTTGCTGATTTCTGCTCTGCTCTTCTTTTGTGAACAGGGACTACATTTACCTCTTTCCATGGAAGGCCATTTACCTGTACTAGGCAGTGCTGAAAGATGCAGAGTTAGAGGTGCTGCTGTGGTCTGCACATCTTGCCAACAATCTTGGGCTCATCTTTTTTTTTTTTTTTTTTTTTTTTTTTTTTTTTACACATGGTTTGGCAAAGGTTAAGGATCCCTAGCTTTATTGACATTTATTTACAGGTTAAGGATTCCTAA
>NC_091325.1:812427-817427 GCF_038502225.1 Cherax quadricarinatus
GTACACTCGTACGGGATCTTGCACCCCTGCGTAGCCAGATGCGAGAATCTGACGGAAGTGCTGTAAGCTTCCTGGCTGCCTTGTTTGCAAGATTTACAGCATGGTTCTTCACTGGATTGGTTTGGAGTCAAATTTCACCCCCAAGGATATCAACTTCTTCTCCAGGTACCTTATTGTCCCATTCATCCTTACTACTGCGCCAGCATTACCATCATAGTGCCTGAGACGAACATCATTTGCGTTTTTTTCAGGTGTACGATGTTACTTGCCATCTATTTCCCCAAGCTGATGTAGCTCTCGGCTGGTGATTGATGTAACTTAGAGCAGCTGGCATTTCTTCTCTTGGATAAGTGAATGTCAGTGTGCAGTCGTCTGCATATGCATGTGATTCTGGGATGAGATGAAGAAGGTCGTTGGAAGTAGACATTCCATAACAGTTTGCAGCACACTTCCTTGTGGAACCTTTTTAATAGGATGCCTTGCTGATTCCAGGTTCCATTGAGGACTCTGCCCAGAGATCACTATGAGGTAATCACTGAGGAGACATAGCGTAGGCCTGCAATTCCCAATGGCAGTTTGCTTTCAGAGAGGCCTGGTGCACCCGGTCAAGCGCCAGCAATGTCCAGTGCTGCCACACAGCTGACTTTGGATTCATCCGGTGACTGGTGCCACTTGAGTGGAGGGATTTAACAACAGATCAGCAGCAGAGTAACCTTTCCTGAAGCCATATTGACATTCTGGCTTAGTGAGTGAAAGTCAAAAAAAATCTGTCATTGTCTTGAGATTATTATGTCCAAGGATCACACCGTGATTGAAGCAAGGTGACACTGGTCTGTAGTTACTTTGATTTCTGCTCTGCTCTTCTTTTTGTGAACAGAGTTCCCATTTGCCTCTTTCCATGGAGAGGCCATTTACACTGTACTAGGCGTGAGTGCTGAAGATGCGAGTTAGAGGTGCTGCTAGCTGGTCTGCACATCTTCTCAGCAATCTTGGGCTCAACATCTGGGCCCCAGCCTTCTTGGTCAAGTGATTTAAGAAGAAATGCACCTCCTCCTGCCTTGTGTCACCACTGACAGTTTGACTGTTCAGCTAGCCAAGGAGGTCACTTATTTGGATCAGGAACTTGCATTTGGCAGCAAAAGTGTTCAGCAAAGAGGTCCGCCTTCTCTTGACTACTAGTAGAGGTGGTCCCCATCCTGTCGATTTAGAGGTGGAATAGAGGTTTCGTCAAACAGATAACCTTGTCTAATCATGACTGGGGACCACCAGGTTTTGGAGCCTACCTACCTGATGCTAACTTTCTTTAGTGTCCACCTCCCATTTAGTAATGGCCCTTTTGAACATCACCCATATGCCTACAGGCTTGCATGTGCAAGTTCCTGTGATAGGTGAGTAGGATGTCTCTTATACCTTCGCCATGCTTTGTACTTAGCAGTAGCAACCTCTCTACAACGAAAGCCAAACCAGGCTGATCTGAGCTTTGTCACATATTGCCGGTGAGGAATGTGTTCTTGTTGCAGATTGAGATGTGTCCAGTAGAGGCTTTCACTTGGTTGTCAACATCCCCTGGAGAAGAGCATTCCAGTCGGTGGTGGCAGAGCTCAGGAGCAAGGCAGCCAGTACCTCTTTCCCATAGCCAGGTTGTGCGTGTGGACTCCTCACCTCGTTCTATTTGGGATCTTAAGTGTCGTACAAACATCTCTCTCCTCTCTCCTCTCTCTCTCTCTCTCTCTCTCCTGTCTCTCTCTCTCTCACCTCTCTCTGTCTCTCTCTCTCTCTCTCTCTCTCTCTCTCTCTCTCTCCTCTCTGTCTCTGTCTCTCTCTCTCTCTCTCTCTCTCTCCTCTCTCCTTTCTCTCTCTCTCCTCTCTCTCTCTCTCTCTCTCTCTGTCTCTCTCTCTCTCTCTCTCTGTCTCTCTCTCTGTCTCTCTCTCTCTCTGTCTCTCTCTCTCTCTCTCTCTCTCTCTCTCTCTCTCTCTCTCTCTCTCTCTCTCTCTCTCTCTCTCTCTCTCTCTATCTGACATGGTTTGACAAGGTTAAGGATCCTAGTTTATCTGACAAGCTATTTACAGGTTAAGGATTCCTAACTTTGTGACAAGCTAAGGCTATTTACACCTACATGCAGCTCATTTTGGCTTATTTGTTGTTATGAGACATACAGAGTAGGGAACAGGATGATTGAGGCCATCTGTGGACGCATTTCATTTGTTCAACTGACATTTTATCTCGTTGGCATGTTCTTGCTGTACCAGATATGTTCCACTCAGTCATCTGGTATATGCTGATCTCCAGATGGAGTGATGTTCTGAAGGTACAGCCAGAGTGGTGCTGCTACCCGTCTTGTAGTAAAGCTTGTTGGCACTGTCCTCAGAAGTATGGATCAAGTGTGGTATTTTGACAATATTGGCCTTGTACATAACAGTAAGACCACCCACATCCCTCCTATGTTGAAGGCTCTGTACCGATGACAGATCCATCCAGGATGGGTCCAGGCAGGAAGATGAGACAATGCACTCGCATTTCTCTCTGTCAGCGGTCGCCAGATGAGGAGGGGGGGACAGGCAAACCAAGAGAAAGTGGGCATACCTCAAGGTGTCTCTCTCTCTCTCTGTCTTTCTCTCTCTCTCTCTCTCTCTCTCATCTCTCTCTCTGTCTCTCTCTATACAATGCCTATATATATATCTCTCTCTCTCTCTTTTTTTTTTTTTTTTTTTTACATGGTTTGACAGGTTAGGATCCCTAGCTGTTAAACAGTGTTTGGATTAGGTTTCTAACTTTATTGACTTCTTCAGGCTGTTACCTACATCAGCTCATTTGAAAGCATTTTATTGTTATAGGACATACAAGTGAGAACGGATTAAGTTGGGCCATCTATTGTTGGCATTTTCATTTGATCAACTGACGTTATCGACATCATTATGCTGAACGAATCTTCTTTATACTCGAGTCATCCTGGTATGTGATCTCAGATGGTGATATTCTGGAAGTGGCAAAGTGAAGTTGCGCTTTCTTGCCGGAAATCTTGTGGCATAAGCATTTCGCGCTGTCTCAGTGGATCGTCACGATTGTAATGTTTTGACAATATTGGCCTTGTACATGACAGTGGCTGCACCCACATCCTCTGTGTTGGAAAGGCTCTGCTGAAATGACTATCCATCAGGATGGGTCCAGGGAAGTGGACAGTCTTGCTCTGTTCTACTCATCAGCAGTGCCAGATGAGAGAGATGATGGAAACCAAGAAAGTGGAGCATACTCAAGGTGTGGTATCTTGTGCCTCGTACAGTATCTTGCAACCCCTACTGTCAAACAGTGTCAAGATACGCAGAAGTGCTGTCAAGAAAGCTTCCTCAACACCTGTTTACAAGTTTTGTATGGTTCTTCATGGTTAGTTTGAGTCAATTTCACCCCAAGGATATCAGCTATATCCAGGTGCCAACATCCTCCCATTCATCCGCACTACTGCACCAGCATTACCATCATATATTCCTGAGACGATCATCATTTGCGTTTTCTCAGGTGCAAATGTTGCCTGCCATCTATTTCCCAAATGATATAGCTCTCGGCTGGTGATTGGTATAGCTTAGAGCAACTGGCATTTCTTCTCGCCGGACTGGTGATGTCAGTGCCGCAGTCGTCTGCATATGCATGTGATTCTGGATGAGATGAAGAAGGTCGTTGAAGTAGACATTCCATAACGATGGACCCAACACCTTCATGTGGAACGCACCCCAACCAGGATGTCTTGTGGTTCCATTCCATTGAGACTACATAGAGATCTACCATGAAGGTAATCACTGAGAGACATAGCGTAGAGCCTGCAATTCCAGTGCTTGAAGTTTTTGTAGAGCCTGGTGCCACACCCGGTCAAGCGCCAGCAATGTCCAGTGCTACCACCAGCTGACTTTGGATTCATCCAGTGACTGGGTGCCACTTAGTGGAAGGTTTAACCTTAGATCAGCGGCAGAGTAACCTTTCTCGAAACCATATTGACGATCACAAAGTAGTGGTGGTGTCAAATCCATCCATTGTCTGATTGCATTGTCTCCAAGGATCTTACCAGTGATTGACAGGGTGACGCACAGTCTGTAGTTGCTGATTTCTGCTCTGCTCTTCTTTTTTTGTGAACGGGGACTACATTTGCCTCTTTCCATGGAGAGGGCCATTTGCATATGCTAGGCGGTGCTGAAGATCTGCCGAGTTAAGTGCTGCTAGCTGGTCTGCACATCTTCTCAACAATCTTGGGCTCAACTTGTCTGGGCCCAGCCTTTTCTTGGTCAAGTGATTTAGAGGAAATGCACCTCTCCTGCCTTGTGTCACCCCTGACAGTTTTGACTACAGTTCTTGCAGCTCATGGGGAGGGTCCTTGCTGGATCAGGAACTGCATTTTGGTAGCAAAGTGTTCAACAAGGTCCGCCTTCTCTTGACCTACTGGCTGAGTGGTCCCATCCTGTCGATTTAGAGGTGCAGATGAGTTCATCAGGCAGTCTTGTGTCTGTCCTTGACCAGGGACCACCAGGTTTTGGAGCCTACCTACCTGATGCTTCTTTCTTTTTAGTGTCCAACTCCCCACATTTAGCAATGGCCACTTTTGAACATCACCATGTACCTACAGGCTTGCATGTGCAAGTTCACTGTATAGGTGGTAGGATGTCTCTTAACCACCTTCGCCATGCTTTGTACTTGCTTGTGTAAACTCCTCTGCAACGAAAGCCAAACCAAGGCTGATCTGTAGGCTTTATCACATATGCCGGTGAGGAATGTGTTCTTGTTGCAGTTGAGATGTATCCAGTAGAGGAAGCTTTCACTTAGTTGTCCAACATCCCCCTGGAGAGAACATTCCAGTCGGTGGTGGCGAGCTCAGAGCAAAGGGCTGGCCAGTACCTCTTTCCACCCAGCCAGGTTGTGCGTGGACTCCTCACCTCGTTCTGTTGGGATCACTTAAGTGTGGTAAAAAAACAGCCTTGTGGTCAGACGATCCAGCAATGCCCGAGGGGTTGACAAG